>NC_071110.1:12187500-12352500 GCF_024256425.1 Clarias gariepinus
TTAATTGCAATAAACATGATGGAGTGATAGATAGGGGAATCTCTGCTCGGTGCCCACACTGCGAGGAATGCCCTGACTCTTAGGTCACACTCGGCATCGTGTGCGTGTGTGTGTGCGACCCACTCTGCAGTAGGCCATTGGCTGAGAGAGAGTGGGCTGCTGCTGATGATAATGTGGTTAAACTGTTTGTGTGCATTGTTGATGGCCATCCTCTCCCACACTGTCACCGCCTGGCTGGATCTGCACACTAGGACGTGTGTTCTTCCAGTCCTTCAGTCTTCTCATTCTCTCTTTCTTTTCTTCATTTCGTTTCTTCTGTCCCTAGACGGCAACCCAGTTTAAGACCAGCCTGGCTAAGTTGATGGAAATCCTCATGTCTAAGGAACCGTCTTACGTGCGGTGCATCAAACCTAATGATGCCAAGCAAGCTGGTGAGTTCCCTGATTTAATTGGATTTTGTTTCTCTTGCTCAGATGTGATTTGATTTGCCTCATTTGTTCTGTAATCCTGTACGGTTTGGTGATAAACAGCACAACCATGTGGTGAAAGATTTAATAGAAGAACTTTTCTACAGTGGGTGCTTAAAATTACTTTCCAGTTGTTTTTCGTTTCCAGTGTCAATCCACACTGCAAGCTTTGTACGTCTTTTTGTCTTCATTTCTTTGTTTCTTCTGTTTTGAGTGAGATTAAACTGAATTAATACCAACACTGTTCTCAGATCTGATTAGTGAAAAGATGAATTTGTTGTTTAGGGTGTTTTTTTTTAATAGCGGCTCTCAAAGTAGTCTCTGCAGTAATTAAAATGTACTGTATAATAATGTGCTTGTTATATAAAGAAATCATATGTAACTTATAACAGCACTTTTATATTGGAAATTAAATTTTAAGAGAGATTTGTGATATGGTAATATATGTTTATTGTGTTGTGGTATAAAAAGAAATAAAACACTAAAGTACAGTGGAACCTTGGATTACGAGCATAATTCGTTCTGGAGGTGGGCTCGTATTTAAAAACACTCGTAAACCAAATTTTCCCATAAGAAATAATGGAAACTCAAATTATTCATTCCACAGCCCCAAAAAATAAATACATAAAAATAATTAACACAAAATATAAAGTAAAAAAAAAAATTAACCTGCACTTAAAAAAAAAAAGTAAAAATAAATCCGCACAGATAAGTGTTTCCATTTGTGCACACAGGCGCTCTGTGTGTGTGTGTGTGTGTGTGTGTGTGTGTGTGTGTGTGTGTGTGTGTGTGTGTGTGTGTGTGTGAGAGAGAGAGTAAGTGAGTGAATCTAATTTAAGCTCTCCTCTCCCCCTTCTCGTCTTACACAGTTACCCTTCCTCCCCACGCGCGCACACAACGGAAACACTGTTTTATTGGAAAAATAAACAAGAAATCAAAAAAGAGAGTGTGTGTATGCCTGTGAAGGCGAAAGTAGGAGGGGTCTGTGTGTGTGTGTGTGGCCAATGACATGTGCGCACACAGACACAAAGAGCAGACTAATATAAAATAAAGAGAGAAAATAAATCTTTTAACTTCTCTAAGAAGACTTGCTTTTATTTTACATGCGCACTGTACACACACGCATACAGACACAAAATAAACACACACGTAATCACAGTGTTATAGTAAACAGTACATGCGCGCACAGATGTTAATTATACCAGTAAGAGACAAGCACTAAGACCCAGCAGGGGAGACGATTACCCACAATTCTACAGTGCAAGAGAGAGAAAAACCGTTGGCTCAGTTGTGATCATGTGATGCTCAGCATCAAAATAAGAAGCGCATGCGTGATACATGATACTCGGTACTCGTAAACCAAGACTTGTTCATTTTCCAAGTCAAAATTTATTAAAAATCCTTGCTCGTCTTGCGGGAACACTCGCAAACCGCATTACTCGCAATACGAGGTTTCACTGTATATATAAAAATGTTTATGTTTTTGGAAGGCAACATATTGCAACATATTGCTAACTTCTTATTACTTCGTGTGGATTATAAAGCAACTGAAACCAATAGAATAGCCTATACCTGACTAAAGAGCAAATATTTTTCATTCCTTAATTAGCATCAAGATCCTCTCACACACACTGAATTGCTGATCTTAAATGCCACCGAGCTGCTGTAGTCACTCATTATAATAGCATGCAGTAAATGGAACAATGCTGCAACAATGAATAACAAATCGAAACTCTGAACACAGAACGTTTTTAAATAAACACACACATCGGTCACTTTGTATTTGGTGTGCCAGTCATGGCTATTCTTCCTATCAAGAATGTGTGCAGCCATGCTGAATAGTCTCTCAGTCTCGGCCCGCATGCATAGTGCTATGAGGTAAACCCGGGCTACCTCAAAGAGTGGTAACCACTCTTTAATTCTCTCTTAGCAATTATTTTTGTGATAAGGGTTTTAGCCTTTTTACTTACTGCATTGTAAGGCTCGAGCTTTTTAAAGGCTTCTGCTATAGGTAGATGAGTGAGTGTCCACTGTATAATTAGTTGCTGCCTTTTGGGATAACTTTTCATACTCAAATTATTAACTGTGCGTTGTTCTTACGGTACGTGGCAAATAAGGTTTGTTCTTTTGAAATTTTGGTCAGGTTCATCCACATGGTTCTGCTTTGGAAACAAAATTTAGCAAATTTGAAAAGACACGGTTCTCAGACTGACAACGGCATGTTGATGTGGCGGTTTATGTGATCAACCAGTTAAGAGACAACCGATCTGCGGCCTATTGATCAGAACATTCTTATTTAGCGCAGGATGCTTTATATGGAAAAGCATTTATCTTGGAATTGATTCAAACAGAGCCAAGGTCAAGCGTCTAAAATAATTATTTCCCTTCTGTTGGGAGTATATTAAAAATTTAGTTCAGGCCTACACATTTGCACCAAGGAAAGCTAGAAGCTTATTCTCAGTGGAGATATCTTCCCTTTTTTTAAATATCAGCCGAATGTGAAGTAAAAATTTAGCTTTTGAACGTTTTTGTCCCTGCAGCCCGATTTGATGACGTTCTGATCAGACATCAAGTGAAGTATCTGGGTCTGATGGAGAATCTGAGAGTAAGGAGGGCAGGCTTTGCCTACCGCCGTCGCTACGAGATATTCCTCCAGAGGTCAGTATTTCATGCTGGATGTCTTTATCACTTATTTAAAGCCAGAGGGAAATGCATTTCTTCCTCCCTTTCACATATAAAGTAAATATAGTGTCAGCACTTTCAGTTCCTCAGCAGGGTTTCATCACTTGGGGATTTTAGTGTAACCCCTGACCAACACAGCTTTATGACGTGTAATCAGGGCTTTTGCCCAGATAGCTTTGTGTTTTATATGCATATGTTCATGTTGTGTGCTGTTTTGTCACAGGTATAAGTCATTGTGTCCGGACACCTGGCCCAACTGGGATGGTCGCTTAGTAGATGGAGTTTCCACACTTGTCAAGCACTTGGGCTACAAGCCTGAGGAATACAAACTTGGCAGGTTTGTTGTACCCCAAAAAAACCCTTATTTCAAACGCTTTCATATGTTATTGCAGAAATCTGATTGAAATATGTGATTATATGGTGCAATTTTTTAGGACCAAAATCTTCATCCGTTTTCCGAAGACTTTGTTTGCAACTGAAGATGCATTAGAAGTCAGGAAGCACAGCCTTGGTAGGGCAGTTTTCTCTTCCTGTAGTTATTGATGATATTGATCTGGTTATGCGCAGTGTCAAAGGCATGATGTTTGTGATTAATGTCTGTACATTTACAGCAACCAAGCTTCAAGCAAACTGGAAGGGCTACTGTCAAAAATCCAAATACCAAAAAATGAGACGATCAGGTATGGCTTTAAAGCAGAAGGAGTTATGATCACGCCTCATTTCCAGTATTTTATAAAGACCGAATAGGTTTGTTTTGTTTTTAAATGAAATTCTTCTTGTCCCAAAGGAAACTGACCCCTTTAATATTCTTGTTCTGCAGCCATCTGGATTCAGGCTTGGTGGAGAGGAATCTTGGCCCGCAGGAGAGCACGTCGCAGAAGACAAGCTGTTGACACCATCCGCAGGTCAGTCTGCATCTATAGCTCACACTAATTTTGATCTTTTGCATAATATTACCAAACAGATAATCACAAATGTTTTTGCTCAATATTAAAAAAAGCTTGTATTATCTTAACATTTAATATATAAACGGCATATACCAATATTGAAGTTATTTTTACTTTATCGGGAACATGGTTAAAATATTATTAATTTTACAGCCATAATTAGTATTGTGCTCACATAGTACTATTCTAGGAAGCCTTAATATATTGTAATTAATCTGTGGTATTGCTAGGACGTCCTGGTGTCTTCCCTACAAATTAAATCTGGTTATTCCTGATTTTACTGTCCACATTACGAAGATAGATAGATAGATGGGTGCATGCATACATGCATACCTGCATGCATACATATACATACATACATATACATACATACATACATACATACAATACTTACATACATAATACAGTTGGACAATGAAACTGAAACACCTAATTTTAGACCACAATAATTCATTAGTATGGTGTAGAGCCTCCTTTTGCGGCCAATACAGCATCAATTCGTCTTGGGAATGACAGATACAAGTCCTGTACAGTGGCCAGAGGGATTTTGAGCCATTAATCTTGCAGAATAGTGGCCAGGTCACTACGTGATGCTAGTGGTGGAAAACGTTTCCTGATTCGCTCCTCCAAAACACCTCAAAGTGGCTCAATAATATTTAGATCTGGTCACTGTGCAGGCCATGGGAGATGTTCAACTTCACTTTCATATTCATCAAACCACTCCTGCTGTGTACTGGTGCATTATCATCCTGATACACGGCACCGCCTTTAGGATACAATGTTTGAACCGTTGGTTGCACATGGTCCTCGAGAATGGTTCAGTAGTCCCTGGCAGCGACGCGCCCATCTACATGGCACAAGTATGGGGCCTGGGGAATGCCATGATATTGCACCCCAAACCATCACTGATCCACCCCCATGCTTCACTTGGGGCATGCAACAGTCTGGGTGTTCCCGATGAACAGTTTTGGTGAAAATAGGAGAGTTAAGGTGCACATTTAGTTCTGCAGTGAGTTGGGCAGCTGTGGTTTTATGTTTTTTGGATATAATCCGGGTTAGCACCCGGACATCCCTTTCAGACAGCTTCCTCTTGCGTCCACAGTTACTCCTGTTGGATGTGTTTCGTCCTTTTTGGTGGTATGCTGACATTACCCTGGATACCGTGGCTCTTGATACATCACAAAGAGTCTTGGTCACAGATGCGCCAGCGGGATGCGCACCAACACTTTGTCCTTTTTCGAACTCTGATGTGTCACCCATAATGTTGTGTGCATTGCAATATTTTAAGCAAAACTGCTATTACTCTGCTAATTAACCCTCACACTCTGCTCTTACTGGTGGAATGTGCAATCAATGAAGTTTGGCCACCAGGCTGGTAAAATTTAGCCATGAAACCTCCAACACCAAATTGGCCAGTGTTTCAGTTTATTTGTCAAAAAGTGCTAAATAAATCTCCTCAGAGAAAACACATTAAATTACTCACTTTTTCGTTTCTTAAATACCAGTCCCTACAGTATATGCATTGTTACTATAGAAACGATCATATATTAGAACGCGTATTAATGAATAAAACCCTTGCAGCTGGAACAACTGTCAGATCAGAACTTTAAAGCGGTGTGGTACATGTACAAACTTCGTAATGATGTTCATATGCAGTTGCAATATATGTTAATTACCACTGCAAACGTTTATTGCGAGGCTTTTTCTTCTCTTCTTGTTATAGATTCATTAAAGGATTCATGTACCGTCACCAGCCACGCTGTCCTGAGAACGAATACTTCCTGGACTACGTGCGTTACTCATTCCTAATGAAGCTACACAGGTGTTTGCCTAAATCAGTCCTGGACAAGAGCTGGCCTACACCACCACCTGCCCTGACTGAGGTTTGACTACATTTCCAATTAACCCCAGGGTTTTTTACATCATCTGTGTAAAGCATGGGGTGGATATTGATGTCTGACGGTGTGCTGTTGTGTATCAGGCATCAGAGCATCTTCGCAAGCTGTGTATGCAGAACATGGTGTGGAAGTACTGCAAGAGCATCAACTCCGAATGGAAGCTCCAGGTAGAGCACTGACTCTTACGTGACTGCTGTAAAGTTCATTAAGGATTTCTTTTCCCAGAATTCAGCTTTGGACAGTGGTGACTTTCTTTAAGTTAAATATTAAATTTGAGCGTCTTTTTGCTTTTTCATTTCAGTTGGAGCAGAAGTTGGTGGCGAGTGAAATCTTTAAGGACAAGAAGGACAACTACCCTCAGAGTGTTGCCAAGCTGTTCGTAGGAACCAGGCTTAGTAAGTGTTTCTCCATGCTAATTTATTTGTTGTTGCAAATGATCAACTGCTTTCAACTAATCCCAGTAATGCTTGTAAGTAAAGAAGGGTTATTTTTATTTCACTTTACATTTTTAAGAATGGGTATTATCACTGCTCGATGCATATTGTCATTTTATAGAAATATTTTTTTACTCATAACGTCAATATGTTACTTAAATTACATGTTACAAGAGATTACAATAGTTATTTCAGTGCATTTATGTGAATTTCCCAATAATAAAGTGACTTAAATATAAGTAGTAATAAGTAATATCCAAACTCCATGAGTAGACTACTGGATAAATCTTTTATCTCTGTTGTGTAGTATAATTTTCTATACATTTCTGTTTGTTTAGATGGGGAGGATATTAATCCTAAAGCGCTCCAGGCTATGGGGAGTGAGAAAATGAAGGTATGCATTCATTAAAAGCAGCTACCCCATTTTTCATAATTTGCATTAAAAATTATATTTTATTATATTACATCAGATCACAAGGTATTTAATAATTTGTGGTTAAACAAATCTATGACCAGTTTTAGTCTGAGGAAAAAGATGATAGTGTATGTTACTTGTGTACTAGTTTAGCGCTGTGTGTGGCTTTTTACAGTATGCTGTTCCAGTAACTAAATATGACAGAAGAGGATACAAACCTCGTTCACGGCAGCTGATCCTGACTGGCAACAGTGCAATCCTTGTAGAAGAGACTAAGCTGAAACAGAACATTGATTACAATGCTCTGAAAGGTAATGCCATACAAAAATGGTTTATAATATTGTGAGGATTATTATTATTATTATTATTATTTATCATCATAAATATTGCCCTTCCCCTTTAGGCATTTCTGTCAGCTCCCTCAGCGATGGCATTTTTGTCCTCCATGTTAATTGCGAGGACAACAAACAGAAGGTGAGAGTAAAAGCAGCTTTGTGTAGGATAGCTACAGCAAATGAACTGTTGTAAAAACTGGATATATAAACGGTTCGGAATATATAAACTTGTATCTTGTTTACAGGGTGATGTAGTTCTACAGAGTGAACACGTGATCGAGACGTTAACCAAAGTGGCAATCTGTGCCGACAAGATCAACAACATCAACATCAGCCAGGGAAGGTCAGCGACGTGCATGTGTGCCACACATATTCTGGACATGTCTGGATTCCAAGCAACTTTCTAATTTCTTTTTTTATTCTTGAACAGCATAACATTCACAGTGTCTCAAGGAAAAGAAGGAACGATCGATTTCACATCCGGCTCTGAGCTGCTTATTGCCAAAGCTAAGAACGGACACCTTTCAGTGGTAAGGGGTGGCACTATTCCAGGCATTTCCCAGGCATAAGTCATGACTGAAAGCATAAAGTTCATGCTGGTGCCCTTGCTGACATTAGTTTATTAATTCAGTAGATGCGCATTATGACATTGAAATAATCCAGTCAAAGTCAAAAACAAGGTTTAAATATGATTTAATGTCTTAATCCTAATGGATGACTAATTTAGAATTTTAATCCTTTTGGATAACCTATTATAATATCCACTGTAAAGACTGGTGTTCGAGTCAAATTATTGGGTAGATTTGGGGCAGATTTTGGCATGCATTCTTAGATAGCAAATAAATAATACATTAAAAAGATAAAATCTGAGTATTTTTTATTATTGAGAATATGGTTCTCATTCACAATATTTTAACATGCTTTATTCACAGTACAAATTGCAGATTTGTATGCAGAAATAAATTAACAGTAATTTAGTATAAAACTTTTATCATAATTACATGACTAAACTTTAACCATTCTAATTAATTAGTTATGAACCTACTAATATTAATTATGGCTTGGCATTAGTCTGTTTTTTGTGCCAAATAACCCACAAACCACTTTGTGGGTTAAAAACAATATTACTAAACATACTCTGTTTAATGCATCCCTGAGGGGTTCACTCATTAATTTAATAAATTTAGTCATTGTTTTTTAAGTAGTAAGTATTTAACCTTCTTATGTTAATACATAATATTAACAATGTGTTTAGGCCATATTTGTTCTGTATTTCAGACGTTTATCTACTGTTAAATAAATCATTAAAAATGTGGCA
Organism: Clarias gariepinus; assembly: GCF_024256425.1. Lineage (NCBI taxonomy): Eukaryota > Metazoa > Chordata > Actinopteri > Siluriformes > Clariidae > Clarias > Clarias gariepinus. The sequence goes on from NC_071110.1 coordinate 12,195,997, forward strand.
ATACAAATCAAATCAAAATCCTGCATATCAAGTCTATTTAAAAAGATGCTCTGGTGGCCAAAAGTATTGAGACATGACATTTTTACATTTTTAAAATAATGACAAGGTAATAAGAATAATTCATCTATCCAGTGAAGTTTTTATACAACAGTCAATATTTAGTACAGAGTTATTTATTCCTCAAAACCTGCTTTTCCGGATCCCGCTTGAGTCAGAAAGACTCCTGCTGTTGAACGCTCAATCTGTCTGCTTGTTGCTTCCTGAAAATCCTGTACAGAAGATCAGAGTCTTGACTGCTTCTGCCTTCTTCACTATTGTCTAACAGTTTTCTATTAGGTTTAAGTCTGGAGATAACCCAGGTTGTGTCTCCAGAATCTCAATACTAGTGCCACAGGGCCATTTTTTTTATTTGTTTTTTAGTTAATTACAACACATCTTCAGTCAGATCGGCTAGAACTAATTAGTGCAATCACCAGTTTTTTGCACAGACAGAACTTTAATACATGGCATGTTTTTTCCTAATACTTTTGGTCACCACTGTAGGTTAATTAAATGATTTTAAGAGTCCTGAATTGTGGAAACGGAAGCTGATTTTTAGGAAGCTGTTTCATACTTAGAGTAAATGATACAAGTAAAATAAGTATCTGGTCATATTTATCTGTGAAATACAAACCAGTGTGTGTCTTGTTATTTTTTTAAGACTGCCCCTCGTCTCAATTCAAGATGATGGATACGTCGTAAACCAGTGACCTGTCGCACAGCTGCAGACAGAGCCACGCACTGCCAATGAGATGCCAACCAGCCACACCAAGGGCTTCGCTTCCATTTGTGAACTTTCAGCAAACTAATCAATATTTATATTTCTGTGTTTGAGAATTTAATATTGTTGTTATTTTATGATTTTTATATTTTGAAAGCCAAAAAAATAACAATAGGTGAGTGCACATTTCCTGCACTGTGTATCTGTCTTGCGTAATTTGGGGAACAATAATCTGATGTCTAAGAAACTTCAGCCTTATGTACAAGGAAATCTAGATTAGCAGTAAGAACTTTGATTGTTTTTGTTCACTTTTTCCAGGGACTCAGAAAGCTGAATCATACTCTTGCATTTTAGTTATAGTAGTAAGACTACATTACTTTAATGTTTAAATTATTCCTTAAGAAAGGTTTCTACAATGTGTATTGTATAAAAGCTTTACCAAAGAATTTTGCACACAGTAGTTTAATTATTGTAATTGGTATATGTTGGGAAGCTGAATTGATTTGTCGAGAGCCGATTGTAAGTACATTGAGAGCCTGTGTTAAGTCTTTTGGAGATATTAAGAAGGGGTTGATTTTCATAATGCTAAGCTAAGTGAATTTATTCATGCCAAGTTGAACAGATTTCTTGTAATAGACTTAAATATTTTATGCTTCTTCATACCAAATACTTTAGTCACACATTAGTACTTTACACTCTTACCTTTCCCTTTTCCATGTGTCGACATTTATGCAAGTTTTTCTTTTTGAAAATTGTTTAAAAGAAAATGATTTAGAGGTTAAGGCAGTGGTAAATATAGACCGTCTCTATGGTTTGATACCAGACAATGTGTTCTGCCTTATAGAATAACATTACTCCAATTACAGTAGGAAAAGTTGTCTTGTTCTTTATACACTGGATACGCAGTAAAACTGTTTTCTAACCACGCGTTACTTAGGCAAAAGTTAGGGAGCTGTTAGCTTGTGAAGAAGAAAATGGTAGAGAAGTATCCATAAAAAAGGGGTTTGGCAACTGTTTGCAAGTTTTTTTGTGCATAATTAATATGGAATTTCAGGAACAAAAGTGCGCATTAGCACATCACCAAACCAGGCATGTTTAGTACTGTGTATACAGTATAATCTTTGGTCTTGCAATATTGATTGTCAATTTAGAAAGTGGAGCAAGTGCCTATAGCAGTTATTCTTACAGCCAATGTTAAGCTTTAAAGATGACACTATTAAACACAGCTGTAAAAAAAATTAAACTTAAGTGCCACTTGTAACATAGAACAAATATATAAAAATATATTTTTATGGCTATAAAATGGTCCCAACGCTGTCCTTGGAAAAGCTCTGATTAACTTTTTCTTACTGCACCTATAGACAAACATAATTGACACTTGTGTATTTTGTTTTATATTATTTGTGTAATTTAAGAAACTGCAAATGTTATTTCGATGCAAACTGACAATATACCTAAGCCTAATGAAGCTGATGTCATAAATAAAGCTTTTGTCAATCTTTAAGTCTCTGTTTGATGATTTATTACCCTATGAGACATGGAAAGATCAATATACAGTCAGGTCCATAAATATTTGCACATTTAATTAAGTTATAATTAAGTTATTGTTACAGCTCATTGTGTGTGCATCATATCTCATACACACAAACGTACACATTTTATATACTTCTTTGTCTTTCGGCTGTTCCCTTTCAGGGGTCGCCACAGCAAATCATCTGCCTCCATCTAACCCTATCCTCTGCATCCTCTTCTCTCACACCAACTAACTTCATGTCCTCTCTCACTGCATCCATACATCTCCTCTTTGGTCTTCCTCTAGACCTCCTGCCTGGCAGTTCCAACCTCAGCATCCTTCTACCGATATATTCACCATCTCTCCTCTGAACATGTAAAAACCACCTCAATCTAGCCTCTCTGACTTTAACTCCAAAACATCTATAATGGGTTGTTACTCTGATGAACTCATTCTTGATCCTATCCATCCTTGTCACTCCCAAAAAGAACCTCAACATCTTCAGCTCTGCTACCTCCTCTGCCTCCTGTCTTTTCTTCAGTGCCACTGTCTCTAAGCCGTAGAGCATCGCTGGTCTCACCACTGTCCTGTACACCTTTCCTTTCATTCTCGCTGATACTCTTTTATCGCACAACACACCTGACACTTTTCTCCACCCATTCCAACCTGCCTATACCCGCCTCTTCACCTCCTTTCTACACTCCATTGCTCTGGACCGTTGACCCTAAGTACTTAAAGTCCTGCACCTTCTTTACCTCTGCTCCCTGAAGCCTTACCGTTACTCTCATTCACACACGTATTCCGTCTTGCTGCGGCTAACCTTCATTCCTTTGCTTTCCAGAGCGTACCTCCACCTCTCCAAATTTTCCTCGACCTGTTCCCTGCTCTCACTATAAAGCACAATGTCATCTGCAAACATCATAGTCCATGAAGACTCCTGTCTAACCTCATCTGTCTACCTGTCCATCACCAAAGCAAACAAAAAGGGGCTCAGAGCCGATCCTTGATGCAGACCCACCTCTACCTTGAACTCTTCTGTCACACCTACAGCACATCTCACCACGGTCTTACAGCTCTCATACATGTCTTGCACCACTCTAACATACTTCTCTGCCACTCCAGACTTTCTCATACAACACCACAACTCCTCTCTCGGCACCCTGCCGTACGCTTTCTCTAGATCTACAAAGACACAATGCAACTCCTTATTACCTTCTCTGTACTTCTCCATCAGCATCCTCATATATAACACTTTTACACTTTTATATACTATATATTTACAATTTTCCTTTAGGATTAATAGTTATATGTTTATCTACAGTGTGTGTGTGTGTGTGTGTGTATATATATATATAGATATATATAGATAGATAGATAGATAGATAGAAACAACTTTAAGAGAAATACAGGCTGCTCTGGAAAAAAAAGTGATGTTGTTTCAAGGAGCACAATAAGGAGGTACCTTAACAAAATTACCTGCATGCAGTACGCCAGACAAAACCTAGACAGTTCTCACAGCTTCTGGAGCAGAGTCAAGTGGAGTGAGAAGACAACCATAACACTGTGTTTAGAGAGGAGTCAACAACCTTATGGTGAAAAGTACACCATCCCCACTGTTAAGCATGGTGGTGAATCTACTGTGTTTTGGGGCTGTGTGAGCTCCAGTTAGTCAGAAATGAATGCCAAAATTACTGCAGCTAGTTATCAGAAAATACTGGCAGACAATTTGCATTCTACAGCACGAAAGCTGGGGCTGGGACTCTCTCTTGGATGCTTCAACATGACACTGATCCAAAACACAAGGCCAAGTCGACCCATCTGCTATTATGAAATGAAATGCTGTAAAGTTAGAATGCTAAAAATAGACGTGTTAATAGTTTCTTTTTATGAATTAACAAAATGGAAAGTAAATGAACAGAAGAGAAATCCAAATCTTCTTTTAGATACACTTGCACACAGTTTTTGAAGAAACTCAGCAGGTGGGTTGTCCCAAATCTTAGAAAACTAACCACAGATCTTCAATGGATATACTGTAGGCTGCCTCAAATGCTTCTGTCTCTTCACACACTCCTGAGATCAGGGCTATATGGACAAAATTATTAACTATATGGACAAAAGTATTTGGCTAAACCTGTTAATTATTAAATTCAGGTGCTTCTATCAGGCCCCTTGTGCCCAGTGAAGGTCAATCTTAATGCTTCAGCATAACAAGACATCTTAGACCATGCTATGCTTCCAATTTTGTGGCCACAGTTCGCGGAAGGCCCTTCTCTATTCCAACATAACTGGACCCCAGTGCACAAAGCAAGGACTATAAAGATATAGTTTGATGAGTTTGGTGTCGAAGAACTTGACTGGCCTGCACAGAACCCTGACCTCAACCCCACTGAGCACCTTAGGTATGAACTGGATCAACATCAGTACCTGACCTCATAAATGCTCTAAAGAATAAATGGACACAAATTTCCACAGAAACACTTCAAACGCTCATGGACAGCTTTACAAGAAGAGTAGAATCCCTCTGGTGACATTTGGGAAAAAATACATATCATGTGCCCACGACTTACTAAGTCGTGGGAACTATCCCAGCAAACATTTGGATATTTAATGACAGTTGAAATGACGTCCCTCCAACACGTCCCGTCATAGTTGAAGAATACTTCCGAAATAAAAGTAACACAGACATGTTTGACGTCATCAGCAGTCACCCAATATCTAAATCTTTGCTTGGAGGGTATATATTGAACAACACTTAACTAAAAGCCAGAGTAACAGCTATACATGCAACCCCAGACAACTGTAGGCATGTACGAAAGTATCTGTGTCACATATTTTAGCCAATTAATGCCACAACGTTGCCGTCGGACCAATGTTTGCTGGTTATGCACATTATTATGCAGATTATGGACGTTTATGGACCTTTATGGACCATGGACATCTACACACACATGCATATTTGCACTCTTTCTGGTCATTTCTACTTATTTCCATTTAAATTCATCTTTATATTTTACCTCCTATTGTATAGATATATAATTTTTTATTTTTTATATATATTTTTTGAAGTTTTTTATATTTTGTTCTATTTATTTCTTGTTAACTGTTTACATTTTAAGGTCACTTGAATTTTAATGTTGTGGCCATGACTTAATAACACGTGGGAACGAAATAGTACATATATGAGGTGTGGTAACTGGATACTGTTGTGGTTTCAACATGAATGCTAAGCTTTTAGCCTCATGGACACAGTTGAACTGACCTCGTTTTATTTGAATCGGGGGGATATATCACGTGACCACGAGGGTCACGTGATATATACGAGGGGGACCAACTTCATATTGAAGTACAGTATGTGTATTTATATACAACGTATGTCGGTAAGATTACGTCACCACGAGGGTCACGTGATATATACGAGGGGGACCAACTTCATATTGAAGTATGTGTATTTATATACAACGTATGTCGGTAAGATCACGTGACCACGAAGGTCACGTGATATATACGAGGGGGCTCAACTTCATATTAAAGTATGTGTATTTATATACAGGGTATGTCAGTGATGTCGTTGTCCTGCTGTAGAATAAATTTAAGGGCCAGTTACACCCAGACCAGTGTGTGAGCATAACTTCTTACTATAAGTGTGTGTTCATGATTTTCACTGTTTTTTTTATGCATGGCAACGCATTTCCCACCACACGGCACGTCATATTAGGGCGGAGCCAAGGGCTCGTCCCAAAGCCCAGACGGTCTCCTAATAATCAGCTGACCTGCGTTACTCCGGAGCGAACGTGTACATTTCGAATATAATTATGCATATGTACACGATACAAGTGTTTATTTATCGATAATATTAACTGTGTAAATATATATGGAGGTTATTTTACATGTGAAGCTCCCGGGTTGGTTGGTGAGCGTTAATGCGCTTTAATGTTGGCGGGGAAAACCCACAACTTTCGCTTCGCAATGTTATCATAGTTTATCGGATATTTTAACTTGGGACTGAAGATGGATGGATAAAGTCGACCGAAATTAACTTGTGGCAAGTATGTTTAATTTTAAGTTTTCATTGTAGCTTATATTATATCCAGAATTGAACTGAAAGGTGCTATAACCAGCTGTTTATGCTTTCAGTTTTACACCAAGACAAACTACTTACAAGAAGTACAGGAGGAGTTCATATCATTCACAACACGAACTTGTGTATCATTTTCTCCCAAAACAAAACCTCATGGCTGTTGAATCATGTCTTATGGAAATACAAAAACGCCGCGTGGAGCTAGTGGAGAATTGGAGCAAACACTTGAACCCCCTCCTGGATCATCTCCTCGAACTGGGGGCTGTGACAAAAGAAGACCTGAGTTTTATAAAAGGCGGTGGGCTTTTAGGAGAACGAGACTGCATGAGGACACTGCTGGACGTCCTGCAAGGACGAGGAGAGGAACCGTGCCAAGCGTTTTTGTTCCTCTTGTCCAAATTCGAAACTCCTGGCTTCACTAGAAACGCAAACCTGAGCTTGAAAGGTTCAGTAAGCGACTATCTCCAAAGACACAGGGATATCTTGGCCAAGCAACCCACACCGGGAAATTATCTCGGATCACGATCTGGACTTCCCAAGGCAGACTGGTTCACGGACATTACGTTTTCTAGGCACACAAGACGCCAAGTGCCGGTCCATTTCCAGCATGAGACGTCAGTCGTCGGGGACGCCTTTAGGGCAGGGAGGTCCGAGGCGAAAGGACAGGGGGAGACATGTTTTTTTAAAGATATCTATCAGAACCTGCTTTCTGACTCAGGGAACGGTGTGGCATTGCTATCAGGGGTTGCAGGTAGTGGCAAAACCACAGTAATTAAACGGTTAGTCCAGGAATGGGCTGTAGATTTAAACACGCAAAAAATCATCTTACCTCTGTCTTTTCGTGAACTTAGCCTAATTACTGAACCCCAGAGCTTCCAGGTTTTGCTGTCTGATCATTACAGTCATCTGAAACGTATTCTGCCTGAACTGATGACCTCGAACCAACGGGAACTTCTGCTTATTCTGGATGGTCTTGATGAGTTCTGTTTCCCTTTGGACTTTGAACGAACGCCTAAATGTTCAGACCCTGAGCGGGAGCTGTCAGTAGGAGCCATGGTAGTGAATCTTATAAAAAGGAACCTCTTGCCAGATATCGCTATTCTTCTCACTTCTCGGCCTCACGCTGTTGCAAAAGTTCCACAGCTGCTGGTGGACCAGTTCTACAATGTGCTGGGATTTTCCCCGACTCAACAACGGCAGTATTTCGAGAGAAGCTGTAGCTCCAGCCAGATTGCTGCTACTGTATGGGGATTTGTGTCTTCCCACAAACCCCTTCAGCTCATGTGTCACATCCCTGCCTTCTGCTGGATTGTGTCTACAGCCTTGCACAATGACACTTCCTGCCTCATTTCCGACATAGTACCACAGGGCGTCGAGTTACAAACAAGTATAAGTGAAGAAGTAAGGGAAGATCAGTGTCGCACCTCATATGAAACTAATACAGTGGTAAACTACAGCCGTGCCATTGGGTCCAGGCCAGTCACAATCACTGAAATCTACTGCTGCTTTTTTAAAACCATACTGCTCTTCCATGTAAATGGGTGTGTGGAGGGCATGCACCTCACCCGGCTCCAGGATGCTCCTCGTGTCCTCAAGGAGACCAAAGAAAATATTAAATGTTTGGGAGCCCTGGCCTTCAAAGGCCTGCTGGAGAGAAGATTTGTTTTTGACTCCTCAGACCTGTCCTCTTTCTCTCTAGACTGCTGCAGTGAGCTCTTACGTGCCTTCTTAGTGGAAATTCTTAAAGAGGACAGATCTTCTCTAACATGTGAGAAAAGCTTTCAGTTTATCCATACCAGCGTGCAAGAGTTCCTAGCTGCACTTTATTATGTTTTGGAGTCATTGTCAGGTTTAGACCCATTTACACTGCTTAAGCCAAATGTGGGCCTGCTCGCTCCAGCAATGCACACGCACCTAATGTCTGTGGTTAGTAAATTACGTCAACCAAAACACCTCTTGCGTAGACGTATTAAGAAAGCTCTCCGCTGGGGAGAACGACATCAATCTGGACACCTGGACCTCTTCTGCAGGTGTAGTGTTCAGTACATTTGTTTTTTTTCTCTTTATCCTAATGCCTTACTGTGCTATTATTATTCATAATGTATTACAGTTTTACTACTAATAGGAAGTATAAGTGGCATGAGATTCTGCAATTTTATATATGTATGCTGTCATGTTTAAGTAGATTAATTAGTTCAATGTTAAACACAAATATTATAAAAATTTCAAGTTTCAGGTTTTTTATATTAATGATTTGAAGGAAAGCAAGGCAAACATTTTTATTAATTAGGGCAAAGAAGACTAGCCTTTGAATTTGTACAAAACAAATGGTGACAAAGTTTTCATCTCCGTCCATGCTAAGTGATTAAAGTGGACATTGCTGAAACTTTTTAATGTGTCAGGAGTCTGGCAAACAGTAACTTAATGTTAGTTGTCACTTTTTTTGGCGGCATGGTGGCGCAGTGGTTAGCACTGTTGCCTTGCACCTCCAGGGTCCGGGTTCGATTCCTGCCTTGGGTCTGTGTGCATGTAGTTTGCACGTTGGGGCAGTGGTGTCTCAAACAGTTAAAGCAGTATGTTACTAGATTTGTGAACTAAAGGTTAGGGGTTTAAACTCCACCACTGCCAAGTTCAGGTTAGAGAGACGATCTTATTTTCTTGTTGTATTAACCTGAATGTTTAGCATCTGGTCACAGGTTAATTCTGTAAACCAAAGCTGTAGTGAGTTTGGTACATGTTGGAGCTAGCTGTTATGATATCCAAAGCTTAAACAAATGCAGATTTGCCCCATCCTTTAGCAATGCCTCTAAAGCCACGCATGCTTTTGAGGCTAAAACTTCTAAACGTCAGGGTAACAGAGGAGGATCCTTCATATGTTTGTCCGTATATGCATAGCTTATGCCATAGAACATTTTTCCTTTAGGTCATAAACAGACATTTAAGCATTTCACTGCATATCATACTGTGTATGGTTGTGTACATGACAAACAACATTTGGGAATTCGATTACTGACTCTGTATTTCAACTCTGTATGTCATATAAGACTTATAACTGGAACAAAAGCTTTTGACACTTCAAGTTCCCGTTCTTTTTTTTTGTCATATTATTTAGCTGACTCTCGCAATAATATTTCCCATGTAATACTTGCTTCATTCTTTACACAGATTTGTATCTGGCTTGCTAGTTCCCAAGACCCGCTTCATCTTGAATGGGCTTTTCTGTGATCAACCAAGGTCTTATTTGGCCTCGTGTGTGCCTTTACCTCATGCACCTCCTTCGTTTGTACTGCAGTTGCTTCACTCTCAGCTCCAGAGCCCCAGTCTGAGTCCTGAGAGGCATCTGAATGTGTGCCATTGTCTTTATGAGGCTCAGGACCCTGAGCTGCCTCATCGACTTCAGTCCTGGCTAAAGTTGCTTTCTCAGGAAGGCAAGGGTCAGTGTAATTTAGCTAACAGGGACTGGAGTGAGCTAGCTTTCCTGATGCAGCTGAGTCCGGACCTGCAGACGTTAAGTCTGGATGCGCAGGGGCTTAATGCTGAGGGACTACGCCGACTCCTGCCTGTGCTTCCCCTCTTCTCCACACTCAGGTGACTTCATGGATCATGTTTTAAGGATCCACTAGACAAACTTCCATTGGTCATTATTAATGTTTATTATTTTATTAAAGGCTTGCACAGAATCCTTTGGGTCCAGAGGGGGCAGAAGTGTTGTCTCTTGCTCTGCAGAGCCCCGACTGTCATATCGAGAGACTGTGGTAAGTAAGAAGTGATAATAAAACTGTGATTTAAAAAAGACATGCACAGTTCACAGTGTCACCATGTGATACACCAGGCGAGACGTCATGTGATGTGTGTATTGCAGGGTGGTATCGACAAGTCTGGGTTGTGAGGGGGCCAGGATCCTAGCAGAGGGACTGAAAAGGAACCACACAGTGGTTGACCTAAGGTTAAAAAAAATGATTTTTTAAGTTTTATTGGTGTTCATTCTGTGTGTTTGCTTTTAAATGTACATTAATATGCATTGTAAACGTAAAATGCTTACGATACACAGTGATGAGTTATTCTTTTATAATATGGACACTTCATTTTTGTGGCGCAGAATGGCAATTAATAAAATTGGTGATGTTGGAGCTGCCTCTCTTGCTGAATTATTGAAGACTAATCGTACCCTAAAAGATATCAGGTAAAAAAATATGCTTTTGACTATACTGAAAACACACTTGTGCTATAAAGCCTCTGTTAGTTCAGGTAGTAATTTTTTTTTATCACTTTATGAATAATTCAGGTTGATTGAAGGTTTTTTCCTTATATAATACGTTTTTTAATATGTTTGTTTCCTTATATAATAAGTTTTTTAATACGTTTTTTTTTCTTTTTATATACTGTGATTTGATTTTCAAAAACAATATAAGGTTTTTGCATTATCATCATCTCGCTTTAATATTTTTACATTTTTATTCTTTTTTTTTTTTTTTTTTTACTTTTTAGACTTAGGGACAATTTAATGACTGACAAAGGGGCAGAATTCCTCAAGGCAGCCCTTATGGAGAACACCACCTTGGAGTACCTCTGGTAATGCTGGATTACTATAACCAAGCTACTGTAATGATATCAGTTATGTTAAACAGAGTGTCTAAGTCTTCATAATTCACTCTTTTACCTTTTAGGCTGTTTGACAACAAATTTTCCAAGGAAGGTGTGCGGCAGCTGAAGGAATTTTCAAAGAACAGACCCAGCCTTGACATCAAGGTTTGCTACTGATCCCCAGTTCACAAATACCCAAAGTTTAAACGCATGCCTTGGGTAAATGAAAAGAGTTAGACTTAAGAAAACTCTAGTCTGATCTAGGATTATATTGAGCCAACCTGCATGTACACGGGTTCTACAAATATCGGATGCGTTGTACAGGCTGAGGTACGGTGCATTGGACAGTATTGCTTTTCACTTTATACCTGAACATGCATGAAAAGGTTGTTGTGTGCTGCATTTTACATTCCTGGAATCACTCTTACATTAAACATGGTTTGTGACATGCTGCATTATCACATTGAAGATTTTCATACACTGTAGCCATAAACCCGTAAACACAGGTATTTCGTAGCTATTGTGCTTCACAAATGTTCACTATGTTCTATGAACTCAAGTACTGTATGTACCACTAAGAACTCAATGGATTTGTTTGTTGTTACAAACTTGTTCTTCCATTAACAAGATGTGAAACCAGTATTTGTCTGACCAAGTAGTTTTCCAATTAGCTTAGTAGCATCTGTCATGCCATGCTAACTGAACAACAGCGAATGCAAAACATGCTGGTTGGAATGTCCAATGTACAAGACTGTGAGTTGTACTAGTTTCGGTATATGATATTGTGTTGCACTGTAGTGGAAGTACGGTCTAAGTTTCAAAAAATGTACTACCTAAAAGTACGTTATTTTATTGAGTTTCATGAATCAAGCAACCTAGCTCTTGCTTTAATTATTTTTATTTCTTCATTCAAGTTTAATCATTCAATTCATTCATTTTCTATCAGCTTTATGTTAAGTCAGGGTCTTGGTAGATCCAGAGTACATCTAAAGATCTCCGGATTTGAGGTGGTAATACACTCCGAATGGGACATCAGTCCTTCACAGTGGCTGATTCCTATGCTTGTGAATTGACATGGCATGACCATTGATGTTACTGTGACAGTAATTCATTTCCATTATTAAAACACAGTATGCATGCATGCACTAAGCAGTGCATGAAGGTTAGCCTAGAAAGATTTTTTATTTCACAATTTTGTGTTTTTATATTTCTGTTACAAAATAGACAAATGCACATGGACAGTTTTGTTTCATCTTTTGAGCCTGTGTAGTTTGCACAAATTGCACAAATAAAAGGGAAATGAAGAGTGTAAACTGTTCCGATTATGCCAATAAGTCAGTAAAAAGGTATAATGTATTAGGAAACATGCGCGTCATTTCATGCCAATTTGATCAATCTTGTTTATACAAAAAGGAAGATTTTTAAAAACAGTCAGATATTAGTTTTAAAGTGTTTGCGGTGTTCAATGGTTTGCAGGATAAAATTACTCTGTATTGCAATTATTTATTTGCATTTTTTTTACTTTTAAATGAACTTCTATTTTAGCAATAATGCATGCAGGCGTTTGGGTGTGTATATGTGTGTGTGTGTGTGTGTTTATGTGTAAAAAAGTTTGTGTGTATGTAAAGTTCAGTGTGTTTACATTTAAATTTACATTCATATGCATTTTTTTCTTTTTTACAATTCCTGTAGCATACTCTATTTTTTGTTTCATTTTGCTATACAATATATTATATCCAGCAGATAGTATTTGGGGTTCAGACTCGGTTATTGGTTTCTTAAGAACTTTACTTCCTATTAAAGATATAATCTTATACTGTGCACAAAATGTTTTTAATAGATGAATCCAGCTGTTGTTATATAACCACAGCAGAATTGTGATTATAAAGCAGAGATATCTTTGCTTATTCACATGGGTACTAAAGATAAAATGACATCTCTCAGGTGTAGTTAATGAGTCTCTGAACCTTTCTGCTTTGTTTATTGTGCTTTGCTTTGAGTGCCACCTACTGACTATCAGTACTTATTAAAGCACAGTAGATAAGTGCCTGATCATATGAAGCAATTAGAAATAAATGTATGTCTTCTATGTTTAGTGGCCATTTTGGCACTAACAATATTTTATTCAGTAACTTGGTTAATTGAAATTTTGGTTAAAAACCACCATCCCCTTTGGATTAATAATGCTGTAAATGATGTAACATGTGTCATGAAATGTAGTATTAAACTTCAATTGATTATCATCTACGAACTATAAATAATGGCGATTAGCCAATCAGAATTTAATATTGTAACGCACTGTTCACTAGCTCACACAAGTTTGCGTAATTTTTCGCGCAGAATTTCTAAATGACTGACACTTTTAATGATTATTAAAGACGAGTTCTTTACCCAATTTGTTTTTTTGCATTAGAATTTAGAGTGATTAAATTATTTGTATGTGTTTATGTGTGTGAGAGAGAAAGAGACTGGTGCGTAGGTATACAAAAATACTGTACTTTTAAATGCAATTATTTAATTACTGTTTATGTAGATTTTTATTCTACTCTTATAATCCTCCCCAGATGAAAGCCATGGAAAAATCAAATGACAGTTTTGACAGTTGCATGTTTAAACGCATGTGTTTTGTTTTGATGGCTCCAAGTTAATCTAATTAAGCTTATATTTTGTTAATAAAAACTGTTCTTTGAAATTTTACATATTTTGCTATCATTTTGTATGGTTATTTTTAATTATCGGGGTCTTAGTATATCCAGAGTCCATCTTAGGATGTTTGGATGTGAGGTGGTAATACACTTCGAATGGGACATTTAAAAGATTATGGAAAAAAACTTGCTTTACAGGAAGGACACCTGTGCAGTGTGTAATTTAAATGCTTACATGCTTACAGTGGGGGATATGGTGTTGTAAATTAACGTGTAATTATTAACTGCCACCACTAGAGGGAGACGAAGTGTGCGTTTAAATTCGATAACTCCTTTGTCTATAAAGTTTTCTTCATATAAACACTTGATGTTGAATGAATCTATATTTTCAGCTGTAATATAGTCACTGTGTTTAATAGTGTGTATCCACCTCCTTAATTTTTGAACTATATACAAGACTAAGAAAGGGGCTACATGTTGACCCTTATATACTGCAATATAATTGTTTTGTAGTTACTGTTATCTCCAGCTATATAATTTGCTTACAAATACAAGAAAATTATTTAAAAAATCTTTGTTTTTGAACCAGTATAAATACTATTGAGCTATAAATCAAGATTCAACACTGTCACTAATGTATCATGATTATCAAAATGATCTCGAACAACGTGTTCTGTAAGTTCAGAAATCAAAGATATCGTATATCTAGCCTGAAAAACACATCACATGTTCTTATGTGGGAACCCGGACAGACGCAGAACATCTCATTACATATTATCGAATTCTCGCTTCTGATTGGTCGCGCTCGGCTCTAGCTCAGGCAACAGCCAATCAGGAAGTTGTCTTGTTTATGAAGCAAGCGGAGCTAATATAAAAACAGGAACCGCTAAGGTTAGAAAATGTATAGAGGCAAAAAAGCCAGAAAAATTAAAACATTGGAAAATTTACTCATCCGGTGGTGCTGTCAGGGTGGAAGGAAGCAAGATTTTCCCTTTGTGAAGTGAAGAACGTTGCTGAAAAGGTATGACTTTTGTTTAATATAAGGATGCTCTGCAGTAAGTTATAACCTTGATGGATCATCATTAAAGATCATTACTGTTATTCTTAAGAAAGGCGACATTAACCGGTTAGGCTTTTATTGTGTTACAGCCTGCAGGGCTAACCATCCTTGTTTAACAAAACAGATGCTCAACATTACAGTAACCTTTTCTTCATCATATTCATATTTTATACGATGACCGCTTTACATGACGTCATGTCAGAGTGTTACAATGTATTTCGTTTTGAATCTGTTGCGTTTCGTGCTGCAAACTTTGTTATAGAATAAAATGATTGATCTATTGTGTGCTGATTAGACATCGGGGCAACCCATTAAAGCACTCATGTCGTCCATATTTGGTGTGTTTATTAATTAGTTTTTAGTGCACGGTATGAATTAAACTATTGCAGCTGTTTATTACATATTAGGAAGTGGGAGAGCTTAGATTAGACCAGGAAAGGCAGTGATGGAGGACAAACATGATGGTGATGATGATGATGAAGCATCATCATGACAACCTGTAGTGCATCAGCAAACCTACGGAACAGATGAAATGCTATGTGTTTCGTCAAAGTTAGCCTTGATATAACAGTAATAAAGCCAAGAAAGGATGAAAGCAGGAAGTGTATAAAGATAGTCTGAAAGAAATTGAGTTCTTCCTCTGCGAACAGCTCTTCTCTCTCTCTCACACACACACACACACAGACACACAAGCTGTGGGGAGGGGGCTCACAGGCGGAGGCGCTCATTACTCTGTCCAGTTCAGACCAGTTTTAGAGCTGAGGGTTTCCGCAGGATACCGCAGAACATTTAACTTGCATTAAATTTAAGGTTTTGTTCATTCGTTTGTTTGTGCGGAAAAACAAAACAAAAAAACATCCAGCGTCAAATGTATGGCACACATCATTTAACACCCACCATTTGCTCCAATCCGTAACATACACTGTATATATCGTTTTAAAACACATACTATAATAAACAATCTCGCTAGTAATGATAATAGTCAAAATTAAAATGATGTATTTATACGAAAACAAAGAAAATCGCTGCAGTCTCGCGCCGCGCTGGTTCAAACCGGCTGGATCTTGGTCTCACATGCTTTTCTGTTGCTATAGCTTTCTTGTTTAGCCAATAAGAGAGAAGCAGGAAAGCCGGCCTCCAATCAGATCGTGCATGGGCGGGGTTAATCTACAGCACGCGTCCAGAGCTCAGCTGTTTTCTGTTTATGAGCTGTTTTTGTACAGAACTGGAACAAAGACCCAGGAGGGGGACAAAATGCGAGGTTTTAACCACAATAGATATACTGTATACCAGTTATATGTTAACAGTATTTAACATTAATGATCTTATATCACCAATATATGCCCAATATTTCAGATATATATTTTAAAGGTGCATAATGCCTCTAACTTGCACACAGCGATGTACAATTGAGGCCATAAACAAAGAAAGCACTTGCTGTTAATTGATTCATACTTTTTTATAATTATAATCTAACCATGGTGGCTCAGTGGTTAGCATTGTTGCCTTGCACCTCCAGGGTACGGGTTCGATGCCCACTTTGTCTGTGTGCATGGGGTTTGCATGTTCTCCCCAAGCCTGGTGGGTTTCCTTCAGGTACTCTGGTTTCCTCCCACAGTCCAAACACATACAGATCAGGCTGATTGGTATTACCTGTAGTGTGTGTGTGCCCTGTGATGGATTGAACTTCGTCCCCTAAGTCAGTTGGGATAGGCTCCAGGCTCCCCGCGACCTTCTATACAGGATAAGGCTGTAAAGACGATGAGACAATAATCAAACCATTAAAAAATTTTAGGGATATTTTCACATTAGATGAGCATGCACCATTTATTTAAAGAGAATTTTAATTCCTATGCTTCCCACTCACCAGATTCAAGCCAGTTACAGTGCTAAATGTAGTTAACATTTCTGTTATACAACAGTACATTTCTTTTTTTAATTTGACTCATACCAAGTGACATGATTATGCACGTGTAATGTTGATACATTTCCTTATATTGGTTTTGTTTGGTGAACATTGTCTTAAATTACTCATAGATTACTAGATATGTTTTTTAGGAAACAGCTTACTTTAATCAATGCAGACGAGTGGCAAATAAATACGTAGATCCTGCTGCTACGGAAGAGTAATGCTGTGTGTCATCAGCATATTGATTGAAGCATATGTTGTATATTTGCTATATTAATTATACTGGCTTGATGGACTATGGACTCAAAAGCCTATTCGACATCATGTGATTTATAGGGTTGCCTCTTGATTTTAACATGTTGCTGTTTCCAGACTTAATCATCAAACTTCTACCATTATCACTGGTGTGTCAGTGTTGAAGTGTCCAACAACATGGCCCCTTCACTAGCCACAGCTTTCGCACGCCGCTGGTGGATGGCAGTGACCGCGGTGATTGAGAATCTGCTCTTTTCTGCTGTACTCCTGGGATGGGGCTCGTTACTTATCATGCTGAAATCAGAGGGCTTCTACTCCTCCCTCTGCAAAGAACGAGGTAAGAATGATTATACCAAAATAATAAATGCAGGTAGTGTGCTAGAATAAAGATTTGACATTAAATAAACGTTTTATGGGCACAATTTCCCAAAAAAACTAATCAGATAATTAACAGCCTTTTCTGAATAGATGTGGGTGAGTTAAAGTAGGGAAACACTAAAATCTGCATGGCAGGGGTTTTCCATGACCAGTGTTGGAAATTGGATAAAAAAATATTTAGAGCTGGGTATCCCAAAGTTTTAATATTGGATTAATAATTATGGTGAAGATGTTAATTCACCATAATTGCACTATAATACCACCAATGATGCACTATTTCTAAAGTGCTGCATCGTATTGCTTAACCTATGCCAGCATTTTGGACTATAACAATCACATCACAGCTTGATCGAATGTGTCATTTCCACAAAAAAAGCCCTTTCAGTAAGACAAAGTTAAGATGAAATCAGAGTGGGGTCTTAAAGATATATCTTGCATAATACTTACTGCAGAGTAGGCTGGATTTACACTTTAGGGCTGTGCTGCAGTCATCTGCTTTGGATTTTCTTATTTTCTAAAATTACTGTTAGATCTTGCTGAATGTACAAGATGGCTGGGGAATTAAGTGTTTAAGTGTTGTTTTCTTCTTTCACACAGTAAAAACACATCAATAAAGCACAAGCTATTTGGCACAGTATACTGTAGTGTTGGAATGCTGTTTAAGGCAGCTGCAAATATGTACATTAACAAAGCAGTAAATATCGATGATTCATTCTTGCCCGGTTATATGTTTTCTGTAACCATAATTTTTTTTTTATCTGTATTTTTCTTTTGCCTCTCGTTGATAGCTGATGTAGGACTAGTGCACTTGAGACAGTGAGAACATGATGTCTGCATTTGACCACAGTGACTGTGTACATTTGTGCTCTGTGACA
Organism: Clarias gariepinus; assembly: GCF_024256425.1. NCBI lineage: Eukaryota > Metazoa > Chordata > Actinopteri > Siluriformes > Clariidae > Clarias > Clarias gariepinus. Next base: position 12,214,054 of record NC_071110.1, read on the forward strand.
CAGAGCAGATTTGTGGATCATATTTAATTTATTTGTTTTTTTTAAAGGTCCTACCTTTTATGCTTTGTAGCCATGTGGTAATGGTCAGTTACTGGAAAAATGTGCTTTTTAGTGGATCTGGTACATGACTGTGTTTATCCAATTAGAGGTGACATGATGTTTTAGAACATCGCATGTCATACAGGATTGAGGCTCACGACTACAGTATAAACCATCTTGAACCCATGATTTGTGACATTGTTCTTTAATACCTGCAAGTCTGTAGTTGTTAGAAATGTTACTCCCGCTTGATGATTAATAACTTAATAACAGGTATGCCCTCCCTAATTCTAAGAACTCGAGGAGTGAGAACTGAGAGTTGCTGTATTTACTGTATTCTTAAAGAGATGGAATAGAGCCATCGGATTCCATCCTGTTTTTCTGGGAGAAAATCTCACCCCACCTTTCAGCTGGAATTCCTCTGGCACGTCAGCCGCTTGTTTATCTCTCAGCCAATATCAGTAGTCATGGTGTGATGTCAATGTGTCAAGTCTAAAGCCTACACAACGGTTCATTCTTCAACCCGGCTATTAGCACGCTGGTTACACGGATATAGACACACACCTAGCAGATCATTCACAGGGGCTTGTGTGGCAAGTGCTTGACGTAACTAAAGGACATAATGTTATTTAACAAAGCAAGATGTCCAGTCATCGATATGGTAAAGTCTGCCATCTTCTTTATGTTGTTATTGGAATATAAGTAATTGATCTTAAGTAATAATCATCCCGCCCTCTCGTTAATTATTTTGCTTTAAAAACATGCAAATTATGATAGAAAATGCTGCTCCTCAGCAAATCCTAGCCATATTTTTTCCTATAACAAGTAATATTAAGGTTAAGACTTGATGGAACTGCTTTTGTCCAGTTTTTATTTTGGACTCATCACATTTCACATAACTAGAAGCAGGACAGATTTGTGTCTAGCTCATCATTATGATCATCCTGAGTCACAGACTGAGCCTTCGCCTTCCCTTTTCAGTAGCTTGGCCTACCTCAATAAGCACATGACATGTGAGTGTTCCTCTGGGTCTTTCTGCATAGCTGGCAAAGAATCTGCTCTCATGTAGTAACTTTATGATGAAGGCCGAGTGTGTGACGGGTCTGAGATCAGCTAAACCAAACTCTGCACTGCATAATCAGCCTTTCTCACTTCCTACCATCTCTAGCCAAAGAAGGAAGTGAATTATCATGTGTGTTAAGTCAGATGCAAGCATGGCTGGTTGTTACACTGGACACTTTTTACCATAGATTTGATGCCACTCAGGCTTCTTTATTACTTGTTGAGAGCCACTGAAGTCCAGCAGCTGTTTGTTCTCCAGTAAGTGACTCTTGAGGCTTCATCTATTTGCTGCAACAAAACAGCCTTGCTTAACAAACATGTCCCCTTTATCTGTCAGTCACAAAACGTCTTTCATTCCAGGAAATACAAAGACATTCTGTTCCTTACATTTGCATGATCATGACACTCACCCACACACTGCATAAACAGGTGCCCTCTTTGGCTTTATTCACTACGGTTAGCATATTTTTTTCTCAAGCCTGTTGGGTATCTCCATGGATCCATTCTGATCAAGAAGAACACTTCATTAAAAGAACTTAGCCAATCACTCACTAGCCAAATCAAGTACAATGTAAGTAAGCCTGGATGGTTCTGAACCAATTTCCAGGGTTGGGATTAAAGTTACATTTCTATTTTTGCCAGTTGTTTACAAGGTATGAGGTTGTGCCTTTTAGCCTGACCTTTCTGCCTGTTTCCTGGCCACTATCTCACTATGGCGAGAGAGAGAGAGAGAGAGAGAGAGAGAGATGTAAATATTTTTCAAATACCCTTTCCTCTTACTCAGGGCATGAGTTGCTGTTAGGTTTTTGTTTGGAAATTTTGATCCATTGCAATAAGGTACTTTTGGCATAAAAATCCCTGCAATGCCTTTTCCCATTGGCCACTGCTCCCAGTACCAAACGTCCCAGGAAAAGTTTTTTTTTTTCTGAGGGTTTTTTCCCGATTTTGTTTGTATTTTAGTCATGTCCAATTCCTCCTCGTCACTAGGGGGCTCCCACTTTAAGGCTATTACTACCACTCTGTGGAAGGACCGAAGACATTCACGTGTTTCCTCCGATCCATGTGAAGCCAGCCGACCGCATCTTTTTAACCTGCTCACTCACGCACCACTGGGGCGGCGTAACACACTCGGAGGACAGCGCTATCATAGAGCTCACACACACTCCTGTTTGGCTGTAGAGCTGTGATTAATGTGGGAGCACTAAATACCTCTTATCCCTCCCCTCTGAGAGAGCTCGGCCAATCAGCTCTCTCTAGACCACCGGTTCCGAGATGTAACAGCATCACCAGGGAATCAAACTCGCGATCTTGCGAGCAAGCAAGCACTTTACCACTGCGTCACTCAGGGGCCAGGAAAAGATTTTTCAATACGTGCATTTTTTTCTCTTTCAAATAATGTTGGTCATTCAGTGAAACAAAGATCATACCGACCTTAACAATGACTATCACAGAGAAGAGGCAGATGGATATAGGCATAAGGATTTTAATGTCAGCAGACAACCTCGTAGTCAAATCTAGAAATCTGTTCTAGATAATTAGATTGTCTGGTTTTACGGGGTTACTGTTTTAATCACTTGTGTTGTATTTCTTTAGACAATAACACAATGCACAATGTGTCTGAAGAGAGTGCGGGAGTCATGGTAAGCCCAGCAAACCATACCGAAGAGTTCTTGAAAATGAATGGCTGGCCCATCTGTAAAGAGCAGGACGAGATGCTGAATCTGGCCTTCACCATCGGCTCCTTCCTTCTGAGCGCTATTACATTGCCGCTGGGCATCATCATGGACAAGTACGGGCCACGCAAACTTCGCTTGCTTGGCAGGTAAGAAAAATGATTAAAAATTACTAAAGTTATTTGACTAGTACCTTTATAACATACTTCTCGAATGTGACTCTTTTCATATGATTGCAGTGCCAGTTTTGCCGTCTCCTGTATCCTGATTGCTTATGGAGCCAGTGATCCAAGAAGTAAGTAGAGGAAACTTGTTTGTTTGAAACAGCTTACCAGGATCCATGGTTAGTTGTTTAGTCTTATGCCTTGTCGTCTGGTCTCTGCAGATCTGTCAATCCTGATCTTCTTTGCTCTGGCACTGAATGGATTCGGGGGCATGTGTATGACCTTTACCTCCCTCACAGTAAGAGTCACAGTTCATATCAGGGTGTTTTTTTTTCCATAAGGCGGTGCAGCTTGTCAGAGCACAAAAAATTAACTGTATTTCCACAATGCGAATTCCACATTCAAATTAGAAACTCACTCACTCACTCATCGTCTATACCGCTTTATCCTGTATTCAGGGTCGCAGGGGGCCTGGAGCCTATCCCAGGAGGCTTAGGGCACAAGGGGTACATCCTGGACAGAGTGCCAATCCATCGCAGGGCAGACACATTCACTCACTCACACACCGATTCACACACTACGGCAATTTGGGAACGCCAGTTAGCCTAACCTGCATGTCTTTGGACTGTGGGAGGAAACCGGAGTACCCGGAGGAAACCCACTAAGCACAGGGAGAACATGCAAACTCCATGCACACAGAGACGGGAATCGATCCTGGCCGGGAATCGAATCCGGACCCTGGAGGTACAAGGCGACAGAGCTAACCACTACACCTCCATGCCGCCAAATTAGAAACTTTGAGCTTATATATATTTTTTTTCAGCCTAGAAAAACAGGGAGGTGTTCAATAACAAAAGTACTCTTGATTTTTTTTTGTAAACATTCTAAAACATTTCTTGTACATATTTTGCTACAGCTTACACTGTGATTGAAGCGAGCAGCAGTGCCACAACATACGTTACAACTTTAATGTGTTGTGCCTGGTTTCGCTGCAGTTTTGTTTTTTAAGCTAAACCTGGCTATCATTAATTAGCATGTGATAACCTCCTGGAAGCTTCTTCTAATTTCCTGGGTAGACTTATGTAAGGATACAGATAGTCCTTTGTTCACATATATATATATATTAGGCATGTTTTTTTTAACCTCACATTGCAGGCATGATTCTCTGTGTCGTGTGTGTAATCTGCCCCATGCATCAGCTCTAAGTTCCAAGCTCCAAGCAAGGACCAAAAAAAAAAAGATGTCAGAGTGATTTATTGTTTGGATGAACAAAGTGTTCCCTGCAGTTGTGTTCTTAAGTAGTGGCACAGACAGCCGAGCTGTGTTCCATTCTCAGAGCAATGCGGACTGTCTGAGGAAGAGCCATATATGTACATCGTTTGACATATCAGGGTGTCATTCATTCATCATACTGTACATTATGCTCAGTTTATGGTAAAGGCAACCGACAAGACTTCCTTTTCTTTAGTTTCAGTTTGACATGGAAATTATAATGAAACCTGTACAGCTAGAGTCAGTACAATGCTGCTTTGATGGATGTCTTGTTCCCTGTCCGTGCACAAACACAGACCACAAAGTTCACAGTGTCCATGACACCATAATAAGTCTGGCTTTTGTTTTTCTTGTCTCTCGTCTGTATACCTGCTCTGGTCATATCGGAGGAAGCGTGTGAGGCCGAGGAAAAAAAAGGTGCTAAGGTGTACAGTATGTCAGATCATGCTGTGCAACGGAACAGTTTGTAGATTTAGCTGTTGCAGCTGTTCGGTTTTAGTAAGCACACCCCTGCGACTCGAAATACAGTACAGTAAGTGTTGGTTTTACACCACTGATCACAGCCTGAAGGCGCTGCGCGGCCCTATTTTGTTCCACAATCGCACATTTTGTATCTTTTAGTTTCCTTTTAATTGCTGGTTTAAATATGATGAAGCATGATTTGATTGGACGAATTTCAAATCTATAGTTGATTGAAAAAATAACTGCATAACTGTTTTGAACATATAACAGTTTTAGTAGTCTCTTCCCTATTCTCTTACTGGTTTGTCCTATTTCCTTTCTCAATCTTTTTTCTTTTCCTCCTTCCTTTGAGTTGCTCACTCAGCACAAGGTGTACTAACTGCAGTAAGCAAGTGCGGAGGGGGTCTCATGTGTACTGCTCATACTGTATCACACCCTTGGCTAGCTCATGCAAAACTGACTCAGATATTTCTACAATCATGGAGTCTCCATTCTTTTCCCATTTTGTTTCTTCCCCTCTTGCACTCATCTGCTGAATAAGTTACACATTATGCTGTCTAGACTGTGCATGTTGCAAATTCTCCTCCACCGTGCAGAGTAATCTGTCTCTGGGTTTTGCAAGTACTTTGCAAGTTTCAATACAGTGTGGTCATGTTGGTTTTTGTGCAGATTTTATTAAAACAGGTCTGACTTTGAAACTATGAGACTATGAGTGTTAAGGCCACCGGGATGGGTCGGGGCTAGGAGGAGGAGCGTGTGTTGGCAGATGAAGCTAAGTGGAGCAGGATGAGTAATAATAGTTCCAGACAGATATATAAACATAGTGATACTGAGACCAGCTTGTAAACAGGGAACATTAGTGGTGTTTATCAGAGACAGAATTCCACTCGACTAGCTAGCACAGATCTGAAGGGCAGGTCAGTTCGGGTCATCGAGTGCTGTTTTGACCAACTTCTCTTCGTTTGCTGTGCTTTCTTAAAAATACAGTTCTGTCCTATCAGCAGGTGGACACAAGTCTGCTTTGACTCAGTTCAGTTTGGTCCGGTTTCTTTTCCACTTCTGTGTCCATTTCATTTCCCTCTTTGTGGTTCGCAGTCTCTCGTGGTAAGCACGAAAAGCGTAGACGCTACTGTTTTGTGTCCGTGATTCATTCTTTTCTGCTCTTCAAAATCTCCCTTGTTAGAAAGAACAAGCATTAAAAAGCATTTTTTTGGTACAAGCTGAAAAATCCAATTCTAAAGTTTTTTTTTTTTTTATTACAAGCTTAACGATTTTTGTTCTTGTGTCATCTGCATATCATTTTGACAGAGCAGATGAGCAAGCGCCCTGCATTTCGTAGTGATGGAACTTTTTTTTTAGTTTTCAATACTACAAATAATCATACAGTATATCACCTACAGTACACATTTCGGGACTTTAAATACATAAATGAGTGTTCATATTGATTAAAACCTCCATCAAACTCTATCACACGCCATCGATTACTCTATCAGTGTTCCGTTTTAGAACATTTTCCCTTAAGTGTGTCATTTTTGATCTACGCACCTGTATGAGAGAACCCGAAGAAGCGCAATGATATCGCATAATATTTATAAATGTTAATTCATTTCTATAAAATGAACGTGTGAAAAGATGCATCTGATCTTTAACTCTAATAGAGAAGTGGGTTAAGTATGTTAAACCTGGTGACACATTATATGAACACTGAAGCTTCAGCTTTAGGACAAAGCCAAAAATATCACAAATATTAAGTGAGTATCAAATAACTCATACTTAATCAAATTAAGTTAAAATTTAATTATTGGCTTTGATAAATGTTCTGGTAAATCAAATACCCTTATACGTTATTTTAAGAAATAAACTCGCTTGAGTGATAAATTCCATTTTTCAAGAGTAAGATTGAGATAAAAGTTTTGATCCCCTCATTTCTTCACCTTTTGCTTTCAAAGAGCCAGACATCCTTGTATTTTTTTATGTCGTCTTGAGGAATAGAAATAGACATTCTAAATGTCTTTTTAGCCCCTAATTTTTATCCAAGACCCCGGACCAAAGAAATGTTTTTTTTTTTTTTGTTACTGTTACTGTTGATGTCAGTTTTGATGTTTCAGCGTTCCTGGATAGAGAATGACCTTTCCTCTAATTAGAGTCAGTAAATGACATCTGGCTTGGGCTCCAGTCAGCTCATTTGTTCCTGCCTGCTGGGTGGGTGGGGGTATGTTTGTGAAAGGAAGACGAATTCTTGGAAAAAAACAGTAGTGTGACTTTCAGCACAGTCAGCCAGTATATATACCATGACATGTTCAGGGTTTGGCAGTCTGCTTGGCATATTAGTACATTCGATTATCACAGTGCATTCAGTCCTCAGAGCATACGGACATGAGAACATGTTTTGCAACACTTTCACTCATTTGGCACGCTTCCTTTCCACTTCTCGCTTTGTAGGTCTTGCCAGTTGTTTTGTTCAGAACAGTCTGTTCAGTCTGTGCCTGTCTTTCCTTTCACTATCCTTTATCTGCTCATAAGGAAAATACACTAAAGCAAGACTCTATGACTTCACTCTCTCTCTCTCTCTCTCTCACACACACACACACACACACACACACACACACACCATGACATAGACATAAAGTGAGAGCTGATAAAAAAATAAATAAAAAATCTACTTCATCCACCTGTTGCACTGCTTTCACAAGGATTTAATATTTACACATTTCCAAGGCCAATTAACAGCTTGAGCAATGTGTCTGATTTAATCGGAGTTGGTTATCAAGGAAAACCACAGAAATAAATACTAATGTGCTGGTTCAGTTGTTCCTTCGAATGATTTCAAAAAAGAAAAACGAGAGGTGGTAAGGGAACCACTGTTAAATTATTGCTATTTATGTCTCTGTATAACACACCATTCAACCCTGTACCTACATTATAAACAGATATAAATGAAGATAGATTGTTCTTTGTTGAATAAAAACATTATTCTCTTTCTGACAAATTGTTGTTTTATAAGTAGAGTTCCTTGGCATTTTTGACCATTTGAATTCACTGTCATTCAACCAATACTCCATTTCTCTTCGATCGCTGAATTCTGTCTGGTTTTTTTTCTTTTCTCAGCTCCCTAACATGTTTGGAGATCTACGCTCCACTTTCATCGCGCTCATGATTGGATCCTACGCATCCTCTGCTGTCACGTTTCCAGGGATTAAGGTAAAAAAAAAAAAACACAGCTGATTCATTTTGAAGTCTGTTAGTGACGGAAGAAAGGCAGGATGGGTGATTCAGTGAGGCTGCTGCATCTTTTGTAACCAGCTTGACATCCATCACAACACTGAGAGGTGTATTAGTACTGTGGACTTAGTGTCAAGATTTGTTGTACCATGCTTAAGTGGTGATTTTAATCCATTTAAAATAATAATAGGTATTTTATACGTTTATTAAGTTCCACATATTCCTTAATCAAAAGAACTAAAGGCGACCAATACATGAATGTAATGTGTGAACCCCTTTCGATTGAATATAGCATGTATTATGTTCACAGGTGATCTACGACCTTGGCGTGGCCTTTATCACCATCTTGGTTGTCTGGGCTGCCTGTGCTGGTCTTGTCTTCATCAACTGCTTCTTTAACTGGCCTCTGGAGCCCTTTCCTGGACCCGAGGACATGGACTACACGTATGTGTCATCTCTTGAAAGCACAGCAAGTCCTACAAGTCTCTCTCTGTGACCCGCATCAATGTGTTTTATTCACCTATCATAAAGAGAACATGTCGTTTTTTGTTTCATGATGTCCTCTTCTTGTCTGTATTAGTGTGAAGATCAAGTTCAGCTGGCTGGGCTTTGACCATAAGATCACAGGCAAGCAGTTTTACAGGCAGGTGACCACTGTGGGCCGCAGACTGAGTGTGGGGAACTCCATGAAAAACCAGCTGGCCACACAGGACGGAAACAAGATCTGCTTGTCCACGGTTGACCTAGATGTGCAGTGCAAGTCTACAGTGGAGTGTAAGAGTCATATCTATTCATATGTACATGCTTAATATGACTGAGATCTCTTCGTAGAAGGCAAGAAAATATAGATCTAGCTTTTGGCAGGACTCCATAAGCGAGATAAAAACGGAATACATTATACCAAACAAATGCAAAGATAGGCTAATTTTAATTGATATAATTATAATTTATTGTTCATTTCTAATTAATTCGTCTTGTTCTACTTTCATATAATTGTGTTAATTATTAAAAAAAATTATTGCTGTTATTTCCAGAATTAAGCTAAATGATTTGCCAAAAAAAAAAATATTTTAGACATTCAAATGTGCACAAACAAGTTCAATTATCTAATATTCACTGATCAGCCGTATCATTAACACCACATAACATTTAAAAGGTAACACGGATTATTAAATACTGTGTGTATAGATATATATATATATATAAATATAAATATATAGATATATATATATATATAGAGAGAGAGAGAGAGAGATATATATAGATATATATATACCAGTAATCTGGTGACAGAATCATGGACACCCAGGCCCTGGAAAAGGTGGGAAGCAAAGTTCATCCTGTCTGGTCCAACCCAACAGAAAAGCTAATGCAGCACAACTCACTGTAAAAAGACAATGCTGCCAATAAGGTCTTTGGTGCATCACAGCTATCCATGCGCTGACCCGGCCTCCGAACTCTTTGGATCCCAATCTTATCGAGCACTTATGGGATGCGCCAAAAACAAGTTTTATCCACAGAGTGCCCACTCCACAATGCACACAGTGCCCAAAGGTTCCGCTGCCAGACACCATAGCACACCCCCAGATGTTTTGTGGAATCATGCCCCAGTGGCCCGAGCTGCCCAAATGTGTCACATTTCTGAATGGTCCCTCGACATATACTGTCAGGATAATAATTTCTATAAACCCAATGACAAATTTTCAACATTGTTGACAAAAGCAGTGGGTAATGCCGTTAGAAGTGCCAGTCAAGCTTTAAATCACTTCAGCAGATAGTCTTATTTAAGACACATTAGTCTAGACAGACAAGACAGACAGCTTTTAGACAGCAAGTTGTACAAGTCCAAGTGATTTAAGAAGACTTTAAAACACTAACGTCGTAGAACATAATAGGTGTAAGCAAACAAGGACTAGCTAGTGATGGATGTAAATAAAGCTCTTTTATGTGAGTGTTACTTTAATTCCTTAAGTGGATAGACTACTATCCAGTGTCTCAGGGCTGGAGGGAGCTTTCTGTGCTCTTTGGCAGCACAAATCCAGATCTGAACAATACAGTTAGTCTGAGTTGTGATTCACCAGCCTTCTCTGCCTATGTAATGGTTTTTACCTCATAATGGGGGTCCCACGTTTGGCTCATTCATGCTAAATGGACCATGTAATTGATTCACACAGTGTTTTGAGAAACTTTGGCTAGTCAAAGACTGATAGCTAGCAGCAATAGGTGCGGTGTTTTTTAAAGAATAGTCTGATACTGATCAAATCCCAGATCTTTCACAACCTCATGTTTTTATTACAGTTGTTACTTACAGTGGGCCTTATAGTCAAAAAAGCTCTCAGTATGTGCATCTGTTCTAGTGAGGGTTTTATCTCCTAAAGAGAGGTAGATTCCTAAAATGCTGAGCAATCCATAGTCACCACGGCTGTGTCCTAAATTATAAATCATCTTACTTTATCAGGCATTGTCACTTTACAGCATTAAGACTGGCTGATTATTAACAGGTAAAATTTTTCAGCCTGTAATGGACCAAGAGGTTTATGCAGCCATTACCTTGCCATCCGAGCACCTGTAGAATTATTTTCCATTTCAACAGAGGCTGATGTAATTAACTAAACATTTCTGACTTTCACCTGCCAGGTGGCAGGTATGGCCTCGGCTTTGCTCGGGGAACATGACAAAAATGCAGTATTTTACACTGCGTACGCGCACCTGGGAAAAAAGACATAAAAAAATTACGTTTTATTCTTGCTAGATCAAATTTATACAGTGTATTTATTATACACATATATACAGTGTGGGCCAAAAATTTGGATCTATCGAAATTTTTTTGAAAAAAGGTTTAAATTACAGTAAGTTCTTAAATTGATGGTGTCTGCCTTTAGGGCACTTGGGTATATGCTGAATATAAATAAGAATGCTATTTTTTTTATAATGCTATTATCTGTTACATGCAGAGATAATTTCCTCCTTTAGTTGCTCTGAGCTGATGATCCCATAGAAAAAAAGTCAAGAAGTGGCTCGGTTTGATTTTTTTATTGTTAGTCATCTTAGTCTAAGAAAAGTCCAAATTCCATGTGAGGTAAACTGCCTATAGGCCTGTATATAGAGTGGTGGCTAAAAGTATTGAGACAAAAGGTCCTGATTGGCATGAGGACGGATACAACCTGGATGGGGTGCCAATACTTTACAAGACATACACACACTTATACATGGTTATTCACACACTACGAGTAAGTTGGGGATGCCTGTTAGCATAATCTGCATGTTTTGGGAGGAAACCGGAGAACCCGGAAGAAACTCACCAAGCACGGAGAGGACATGCAAACTATACACAATTGATCCCAGACCCTGGAGGTGCAAGACGAAAATACTTAGTCTTTAGTGACTAGTGACATCACTTGTTTTGTGCACAAGGAAAACTATAATACAGTATATGTTGTCTTAATAATAAGGTTTTAAAGATGATGTCTCATCATTTTGTTTCATCTGCTTCTCTTTAGCCCAGTCATTCATGCGCAGTGTCTTCAGCCCCATCTTCATGCTCAGCCTGATCACCATGTGTGTCACTCAGCTGCGACTCATCTTTTACATGGGTGCCATGAACAGCATCCTGGAGTCCTTTACTGAAGGAGACCTCAGCAGAGGTGTGTATCAAAGGTGTTCATGGCATTGTTCTAATTAGCACCAACAAAGGCTAGCTTAATTCAGGCAACAGCACTGGCTAACATCTTCTGTTGAAACTCACACTCAAATGCACAAAAAGGGCTGAAAGTATAACACCCACCACTAACAAAAAAATATGTGCAAGAATCAAACCCAGCTGTCCTGGTGTGTTATAAATGCTAGGTTTGTTGTACGTCTGAAACCGCTAAATGTATAACATTATGGTACGCACAGAGAACTGCAGCTTTAAAGTCACTAGTGTGTGTTCTGTTCGGTATGTCTGACTATTTCACAATTGTTTTTTCTTGGAATTTCACTGTTGCAAATTTTCTTTGGAATTGACATATGACCTCAAATTCCTGATGTTACAGAGAAGGTGCATGTCCTTCACTGGCAGTTTTATGCTCTAACTCTTCTCAATATGTGTTTTCTCTGCTTTTTCTGCATCTTCTCATGCTTTCTAATGCCGTCTCAGTGGAAAAGATGGAAATGGGTAAGACTGCAGACTAAATTATATGTGCATTCTTCATTCTCCATCTTCCTGCTTGCATCTCCACCTCGTCCAAATATTAACGGTAATTAACGTTGTCATATAAAACTAATATGGAGTCTTACCTAGCTTAGAAATGATGCTTGGTGTCCCAGCTCCATCCACCCATACTTACATCAAAATCATTTTCATGCAGACATGACTGGACTGTAGTTGAATGATCTAGGATTTGATGATTTTGGTGCCTTTTTCTCTGTCCCTTTTTCTCAGTGAGCACATACACATCTATCTTTGGTGTGCTACAGCTGCTGTGTCTCTTGACTGCTCCAGTCATTGGGTATATCATGGACTGGAAATTAAAAGAGTGTGAAGACAAGAATGAGAAACAAATCATAAAGTGAGTAGGACAGTTAAATACTCTGTAATACCAATGTGACGTCATGTCTCATAATTCCTCAACGTGAAAAGCATTTTTTTTTCATACAAAGAATATCTAATGTCACATGTGTTAATGTATAGTTAGAGTAAATCATGCAAAATCATAAGATTTCAGTATATTATACCGTAATAATCCACCGTTTGCACCCTTAGTGCTGAGCCTAAGCCTGGATTAATTCGAGGAAGATTAAATCACCTGGGCCATATCAAATATACAGTGATTCACTCCATAAAATGAGGCTATGCATCACATAATTAAGTGAAATATTGTAAATGATAAAGTATATACACTCATTGTTACTGGGGTTTCTAATGCCCCCCACTGTTTGCATTTTATCCATCACAGACCAAACGAGTTCATTTTTTTTTCATATAAAAACAATCTGAATAGAAATAATCTCCATCATATTTGATCATGTATAGGTTTTGCATCATCTAAAGAGACTGTGATGGACTGCAATATGTAGTTATGCAGCTACATTATGGCATGTCAATATAAGCCTGTATCTCTTTCCTGTTCTCAGAGACCCCACCCAACCAAAGAAGCGTGACAGGCAGATCCAGCAGATCGGCAATGCCACCAGGGCCTTTATCTTCACCAACCTGCTGCTGGTGGGCTTCGGCATCACCTGCCTGGTCTCCAACCTGCCTCTGCAGGTAAACTGTACTATACTTAATGTTTACCCCTTAACTACCAGCCTGTGCCACACACCCACAAGGCAGGAAGTGGTGCAAAGTCACTTACATGTCACTGCAGCTGTTGCTATAGCAGCTGTATAGTGATTTAGTGACCCCTTGTGGATGCTTGTGTCATTTTATTTCCACTTCAAGGAACTGCCTGTTCTTCTGATCATGATTTATTCATCACAGAAACTATTTTAGGAAACACCGAATATGGAGGTGTTTTTATGTAACGCTTGATCTGAAGACGATGTTCCCATTCTCTCTATAGATTTTCTCCTTTATATTGCACACCATCGTGAGAGGCTTTATCCATTCTGCTGTGGGAGGCCTGTATGCTGCTGTGTGAGTACAATAGCTCAATATATTTGGACCCAAGAGCAATTGTGGATTTGAAATTGGATTTGATTGAAATTTATAACTGCTGTTTTATCTGGTATTCAGGTACCCCTCCTCTCAGTTTGGCAGTTTGACAGGACTGCAGTCTCTGATCAGCGCTCTCTTTGCTCTTCTGCAGCAGCCTCTTTTCATGGCCATGATGGGCCCATTAGAGGGAGATCCTCTCTGGGTGAGGACTACGGAAAACACACACTCACACACTGCTGTGACTAGTCACGTTTCAATAATCAGCATAAATGCAATAAGCACAATCTTGTTTATCCCCCAGGTTTGTGTTATGGTTATTGATTCTGGGGCACATCCTATAATGTCTGTGATTTATTCCGTAACTGCTGTGTTACTAATTGTAAAAGAAAAAAAAATTAGTTACCAGAATGAGGAAAGTAGGCCTGGACTCGTTGGTGAGTCTTGAAAGTGTGAGAGATTAAAAAAATGATAATAATAATTTAGAGAAAATACACATCATGTACGTACACACAGTGACTCAGTTAGTTATTTATTGTCTGCCAGCCACATAGGCTGATTCATCCATATGGTTAAATATAGCCAGGAAATATAATTTAAGCAGACAAGCAACTAGCCCCTAGCGGCTTATGACAAGTTCAGAATAGTGTGTACTCTCTTTGTAATTTTCGGATAGAACACTGCTGTATTTTTATAGCTCTGTGTTACTTCAAGCACATTTTCTAGGAAACAGCTCAACTTCCCAATGTTCTAATAATTTGTTTACTCTTATTCTTGTATGTGATTAATATTTTCTTTCTCAATGGCATTTTGAAATCCAAAGATATATGCTGATTGCTCATAGTGTGTGTGAGTGTAAAGGGTTGGCACCCTATCCGGGGTGTCCACCACCAAGCCCCCATACTTCGCTGAGATACAGCAGGCCCCCTGTGAGTTTAGACAGGAAAAACTATATGGGAAGGGTAGATTGTAGTGCTCTCATATTACAAAGGCATTCCTGATCTGATCATCATCTCTTTCTGCGTTTCAGTTTGGGTTTTAATGTGATATATGTTCTAAATCTAGTCACATCTACTGTGAATGCAGTACAGTAACATATGTTCTCTAATGACCATGCTGTGTGCTGTGTGCAGGTAAATGTGGGCCTGCTGGGTGTCAGCATGCTGGGCTTCTGTCTCCCTGGATATCTCATCTGTTATGGCAAGCAGTTACGCAGGCAAAAACAGGAGCGTGAGGATGACCCCAAGATCTGTCTCAAGAACGGCAACAACCAAGAGGCATTTGTCTGAACACGGACTCGCACATTAAAGGCACAAATCAGACTGAGAACCAAGAGGCAGTAGAACAGGAAGGAGAGAGGAATCATAGTTGCAAAGAGTGTAATTCATCTGTCCTCTTTCGGGTATCTTCAACAGTGTTCCGCTACTCTAACACACACAGAAACACATAGAAAAAGCAGCACATGTATTTGAACCCACCAATGTGCTACCAACACATTCACACATGCTGTAGTCTCAGTATCAGATTTTCTGGTTGAACCAAGATTATCTACTGGAAAAAAAAAGTTCCTTTAAAGTGTTTTAAAAAGTTCCTCTAGTGTTATCTGTGTAGCTGAAATTCTCCTGTGGATTATGTGGACCTAACTACACTATCAAGCCCCTTCTCTGTGCATTATATAAACCCAGATAAGAAGCCCGGACAGCCAACAATACCTGAGTTCCTAGGTATGATTACCATATTTACTGGGTTTAATTTACCTTTTACTGTCTGATTACCCTGCCTCGTTTGCCAGTCCTGATCTATGTGGCCAGACTAAAATAAAAAGGAGGATAAATTCCATAGCGATGATACCAAACAATCTTGTTTCTCCTGGATATTTCCCAGTCGGTTGGATGAACACTGTGAACCACATATGAGGGACATCTGATGCTACCTGCACTGGCTCTCCTCTTACCCTTCAATCTTATTGAAGAACTTATAATACTCCTGAGTAAAACAGATATGAGCCACATACACACTACCTATCTGGCTTGACACGTCAAGATTGTGCAAAGAAAGAGAAAATGAAAAAAGGAGCTCCACAAAGGCATAATATCCTGTTTTTACTTTTTGGATCTTTAAAAAAATATATATTCCTGTTCTTCATATTACGGATATATAGACATACAGTATTAAGGACATACAGTACATTATGGACGGCATGCTTAAA
Organism: Clarias gariepinus; assembly: GCF_024256425.1. Classification (NCBI taxonomy): domain Eukaryota; kingdom Metazoa; phylum Chordata; class Actinopteri; order Siluriformes; family Clariidae; genus Clarias; species Clarias gariepinus. Next base: position 12,229,792 of record NC_071110.1, read on the forward strand.
AAACAGAGAGAACCATCTGCTTCAAGTCTTTTCAGACATGCATTATTGCAAGTTATTATGACTATAACCTCAGTTATGTGACTTGATAATTCTGGTTCCTCCAGTGTTTACAATGATCTTACAGTCACAAAAACAGATCCTAGTTGAACGCTTCTCCTTTGAGAGCTTTAACGATTGCAGATTAGGCCAGATCCAGCAGTATGTTAGACACTAGGAGTGGGCATGATGGCAAAAATATCATATTGCGAAATTTGGAGATGTCTTATATTGTTATATTTAGTTTTGCCACGATTAACTGAGGCAGAGATTTACATGAAATTCGAGCATTTAATAAGGGAAAAGATGCGCACAGTGGCTTAATTCTTCACACTTCTGGGGATGGGAGTTCTTGCTGGGAATCTTGCCTCAGGTCTGTGTGCATCGAGTTTGCATGAGGTGGCTTTCCTCCAGGTACTCTTGTTTCCTCCCTTCGAAGATCTGTGATTTAGGCCAAATGATGTTTCAAAATTGCTCATAGTGTATGATTGTGTGCCCGTACCATGCTTTGTGCCCTGGATAGACTCCAGGCCCCATGTTATCCTACACAGGATAACCGGTATAGATATTAGATTATTTCTAATGTCGAATCATTTACAGCAATAATGAAAAAAACACTGACTCTGCTGCTGGAACTGTTCACAGTACTTATAAAAGTGTGTCTTGATCTTAATATATCGCAATATAGATATCATATTGTTATATCGCCCAACATTACTACCCACAGCACAGCATGGCCATGATACTGCAGCTTTTCCTAAAAGGAGCCTGCTGCATGTACTAAATTAAATATATATTAAACATGCGCTTTATAATTATTGTATGTTTTTTAAGAACAGTTAAAGCTGTAGCATTAAAGTACCAAGCTGATTATTATTATTATCTGATTTAGCTGATCATTAGCAGTGCAATGCAGATTGTAGTTTACTAAGTTTCGAGATATATTTCAATTTCAGATGATTAGGAAGTTGCAGTGGACGTACAGTATTACTCTAAAGTAATGTTGTGCTTCACGAGTGGCTCCTGGATGGTAACTTGAAAGCAAACAAGTGACTGTAATAAAACAGAAAATAATTCACATATAGTATTTTATGCATATAGAATTCACATATAGTACAACAGACTGAATTTCACCAGCAATAAGGTGCAAACCCATATTTAATAGACTAAAAGTATTGTACTCATTCATAGTGTGTCAGTGTTTTCCACCCAGTGTTGTAAAGGTAAACATGATAGTTATAATTATAATAGTAATAATAATAATAATAATAATTATTATTATTATTATTATTATAGAGGTTTCTTTCTTCTTTGTATTTTTTTTTTACATTTCAAGTTTTGCTTCATCTAATGATGCTTTGCATTCTTTTCATGGAGAGAAAATGAAAGACATGGTGCTGGGTAAATATTAAGGATTGAGCCTGCTCCTGTTAGTATTTACAGTGAATGTGTGACGTAATCCTTCTCCATACACTGTTGTCTAAGACCAACGTACAAAAGTGCTGTTTAGGCAGTCAGTCATCTGTGTCCACAAGCGTGTTAGATGTTTTCCTGTTACCATGTTTACCCAAATTGTTCTAAATAGAAACGTCATTTTCATGTTTATCCAGTATCGGTTCCTTGTTGTTCCTTGAGTACATCTGTAGTCACATATTTTTTTCAAGTTTGGCTAAACTTGAATTTACTTTGCTATTCAAACAGGGCGGTGCTTGAAATGCTGTATCACTTCTCTAGTCCCACATTCATGTAGCTAAAATTAAGGCTGAGATGCACTGGATTTAGTCTATGTTGTTTTTTCATTGAAAGCTCAACTTTAACCCAGACCCAGAAATGATTCTCTTTGTTCTGATTTCAGTGTGTTCTATTTACGTCAACATTTTACAAACTCATGCAGTATTTAAATGTTTTAAAACGAGATTTCCTACACACTTTCACAATGAAATGACTAACTGCTAGTTATGAGATAATCACAGCTCTAACAGACCCTGTGTAGTGATGCATCATGTGACATGAACGTCACAGAGAAACATCTCTGTTGCCTTAGTGAGTGAGTGCTCTGGTTAAACAGTGGCACTGGTGCACCTTGACCTTTCATGAGGATGATAAATCAGCAAAATATATCCTTGCTGTGCATGTAATCATATCCCTTAGTCCTCGCCTCCTACCAAAGGTAGAAAACACAGCTTCACTGATTTTCCCCAGAGGTGTTTAACTGTGATTTTCAGTCGAATAGATGTGTGCAGATTTCTTCTCTGTGTGTAGTGTGTACACGTGTCAGTGTTTACAGACTTGAACATGTTTAGATATTATGAATTAAATGTTACATTAATGCAGTATTGTAATAAAGCACAAGGAATGTGTGAGTACAACCTTCATACCACTCCCCCCCCTCCCCCCAAATACTGGGTAAAATGCACTTTTTTTCACTGCCATACCTTAATTATTCATTAACCCAAGTGTGTACATCTAGGTTTTTACACTTTTGTTCACCCCTGCTTATGTTAAGTGAATGATTATTGATAAAACAGAAAAAGAGGTGAGAATTTAGGGCTTTTGAATTGTGTAAGTTAGTATCAGCTGAGACACCAATGTTTTTCCTCAGCTTGTATTTTGTACTTCATTAAATTGTAGCCTATTTTGTGACTGTTTTCCTTTTTTATAGGTCTTTTTTGTGTTACCTTATGAGTGAAAAAATGTCCCAGTACTATACTGTAGGTGGCATTTTTGTTACTTTGTTGTGTATCACTATTTAGCACCTGTTGTTTGATTTTTAAAGTAATTGTTTTAACCAAAAAATCATTATATAAAAATATATATAAATGCAAAATACATTTTCTATTAAAATGTGACACTTGTCAGTGCTTGTACATCACAGAGACACTATTTGGTCTTTTTATTTTATTCTTATTCTGTTTAACCAAAATCCCTTTTTGGCCAGTATGTTCCAAAAACGTCTTAATGCAGAACATTTTAAGTTCATTGCCTTCTTCAAATAAGGCATTGAGTTTTTGCATACAGTAGAGTTCAAATCCAAGTTTAAGATGTCCATTTTAAAACTTTGTTTGTTAAATAAAAATTTTGGTTTGGAATCACGATTCTTAAGTGGTTTCTTAATTGCTCATTGAATAATTAAGTGTTCTTTGTTTCCTAAAAGAAAAAGGCAGCATGGTGGCTTACTGGTTAGCACGACTGTCTTGCACATCAAGGACTGGGGGTTTAAATCTCATTTCTGGTCTCTGTGCATAAAATTTGGTGGGTTTCCTTTGGGTACTCAAGTATCTGCCCACAATCCAAAGACTTGTGGTGATTGCATTGTAGTTTAAATTGTGAGTGTGTGTGCTTGTACCCTACGGTGTACAAGTGGCTTGGTCATCACAGTGTGGCATGGCGTCACATCCAGGATGTCCTCCATCTTGTGCCCTAAGTTCCCTGGGATAAGCTCCAAACTATCAGCCATAAAATTAACACATTAATATTAATTATCAATTATATACCAGGAAACCAATGACAGGATCATGGTCCAGTCTAATCCCCCCCAAACAACAAAAAATAATGCAGCATAAATTGGCAAAAAAACGCCATTGCTGTCTATGATACAAACCCACCAAAACATCCAGTGCATCACCAGACGCCACACACAGGGCCTAGAAGGCAAAGAGCCCAAGGCCACCAACTTGGCCTCCAAGCTCCTAGATTAAAATTCCACTTGTGCGTATGTGTTTGTGCGCGGTGGTGTTTAGTTATGTAAATGTGCATGGCACCCTTTGATGGACTGACTTTCCATCATCCCTGACTTGTACCCGGCGTTTCAACAATAAGCACCAGATCCACCATAACCCTGCTCAGGATAAAGAGGTTATTTTAAATGAATGAATGAGTATCCAGATACTTAGCAGAATTGACATTGCTTGACATTCTTATAACAGCCTCATACAATAATAAATATGTGATGTTACTGAGTTTACAGAGAGAATATGTGTCCAAAGGTGTGCATTTTCATGAAGGCTGTCAGTAACGAGGTTCATAATTAAACCACTTCCACACCTTCCTGACAAAGGGAGAATGGAGGAAGACCAGTTTGGTGTGTTTATTCTGTTAAACAAAGACACTGGAAAGGCTTGTTTTGGATCGAGAATGGGTTCAAACTGAAATACTTTCTTCCACACACTCCACCCTTTGCTCTTTTTCTATTCTCTAAACACGTGGAACCAGAACTTAAAAGCCTAAGTTGTGTGAGTGAGTGCTACTGAGAGGAGACAGAGGGCGTGTCCGTATCTGTAGGCCATGTACCTTCAGCAAAAAGTAACAACTGCTCTTTTATGTTAGGTAACCTAATGAGGCGTGTCCTTGAGCGCTCGCGAGCAGCGTTTTGTCCAATTATGAAACGAGACGTTCGAGTTTGATTACGCGGGGGAGTGGTTGCCCTGACAACGCCGCGCCCCTTCGACATCTTTCAGGAAATGAACGTGAAGAAATAAGAAAAGCAGGAACTCCGTGCACTTGAAGGCGGACGAACGAGCTGCCGAAGAGGGAAGTTTGGCTTGAATGTTACGGACGCCGCCGCACGTACAAGAAGATGCTTATTAAGGAATTGTGAGTAATGATAAGTAGCATAATACTACAAAACGCACTAGCTTTTATATGAAAGTAGCATTAGCAAGCTATAAGAGAACAAAATGGGTGGCGTCAGCTTGAACTTGGCTTCTGCCAAGTATACCTGCTACACCTAATTCATCCGTGTTTTATGTATTTACAAGTTTTCTACAGCACTGGGAATGTCGACAAAGTAGCGTTCCTAGTCATTCCCCATTTTTCTGTAGAAGTTAGGTTATAACTGCTAACATTACAGCTGCTAGCTAGCTCGCCATTTTATTCTAACCCTAGTTAGTTTGTTTGTAAATAAATGAATGAAACACCAATCTTCGAACTGTTTGACTTGGTGTTAACAGTGATTGAGATACCATAACACAAGATGTACACTTGTTATACGCCTTCTTAAGCTGATAATGAAGTGACGCCGGTAAACTGCTGTACAGCTGTGTGAATCATACAGTATTCTTCCTCCTATGTGAACATGACGGTCACGTGCTGCCTACCTCTCCCTCACTGCTCGTACAGTTCACAGGGCGCGTGATTAATGCACGTGCGTCACCTGTACCTTTCTAACACGTCACATCAAATGCTAACACAGCTGTTTGCACAGCAAAATCCAGTTTTATTCCTCCTAGAAATTACACACAATGATGTGCGAATATAAGTCTTAAAATCATTCATGCTATTTTCTTTTTGTTTTTTGTTTCCCAGTATGTTCCATTATTTAATCCACCTCCGGCTAGTTTTGTGTTTTTAAGGACATCACAATACAGTTGTACTTGGTTTTATGTCTAATTCCTAGCTTAAAAGAAAACTTTGTTTCATAAACCTGATTGTTTCGTAACTGTACGAATCTGTGTTCTGTTTTCCAGCCGAGTTGTTCTTCCCATTTCTGTGGAGGAGGTAAGTGTGTATTTTCCATTTACCCATCCAAGCATATTATTATTATTATTTTATTTGTACATATTGTTTTAGGAGTAGTACCTACCTTCTGACAAAGCTAACCCGGGGTAAACAGACCCTTGGACGTTTGTCTGTAGAACATATAGTATTAGACAGGCTCTTACTGACAAGCTGATATGTGCACTATATGCACTGTAGCTTTAATCTGTTGCGTCGCATGCTGGTAAAGGCAGCACTATCTAATCGCAAGTAAAAACAGTACTTTAAGCTTTAATTAAATATCCTAATCTTGTTCTCATACTCGATCTGTGTCCTTCAGTCCTTTTTACATTTGCTGTATAGGCAAACGAAATGTTATGTCTACTATTTGCATGTAGTTGTTGCTTTTTTTCCCTGTAAAAATACTAATATATTTAACAGTAGGGCTGCTCGATTATGGAAAAAAATCATAATCACGATTATTTTACACGATTACTTATTGACTTTGGAAATACGTTGCATTTATTGAACAGAACAGTGAATTCTCCTTAAAACAGATTAAGACAGATAAAACAGATAAAGACAAACAAGATCAACAATGTAGTGCACGTCCACAATCTTTTGAAAACAAGTAATAAATAAAATATAAATATTAAATGAAATAATTAATAAATTATAAATTATTATTAATAGTGTCGAGATGGCAAAGCATAACGCTTGTCCAGAGTATTTATCATTTTCCTGAATCCTTCGTTCTCAACCGTGCTACTAGGGCACATGTCTTTGGTTAAAAGTATGCAACGGCATCTGTTATTTTTTTGTGCCTTTCTGAGCTGGATGGATACGGAATTGCACTGAAGAGCGTGTCTTTAGAGGATGACTGTGTTGCCGAGGATGTTGTGGGGGTTGTTCGTCGTTCTTTCTGTTTCTTTATTAGTTGGTCATATGTCGGTCTTTGTTTAAATTTTAAATGGTTAAAAAGATTTGTGGTGTTATCAACCGGTGCCGACACAACCGCGTAGCAAATCTTGCACCTAATGTTTTTGATCCACGTCCGCTTCTTCGAAACAAACTGTTCCCAAACAACAGAATACCACATACGCAACTTCTTCGCTGACGGTATAGAGTGAGAGAGTTCGGGCTTCTGGAAGGGCGAAAGTGCGGATGCGGGCGCGCGCGTCAGAACGCAGGTCAAAAAACTTTTAAAAAAGTGAATAATCGTTTTTTTTTTTTTTCGATTACACAATTTCTGTGATCGTTGAGACCCGAAATTAAATTCGAAATTCGATTAATTGCACAGCCCTATTTAACAGTAATATGAATCATGCTTAAACAAAACCTATGCAAAAACATAAAATCAGCATAAATATTGGGTTATGAGCTGTGGAAATTATGATATATTTGTGCTTTTAATTATGGACAATTCTTTGGTTATGTATTTAGCTTTTCTAAATATGGCAGCCATTATACAGCCCTCTAAATCCTGTGTATTAGTTAATCACTTACATTATTCAATACATTAATTACAATCACTTCTGGGCTGCCTGTGTTTAAACCTACGCATGTTATGTATGTGCTATGTGAATGTGAAAGGAACCGTGTTGTCTCCGCTGCTCTGCAGTACCAGGTGGCTCAACTCTACTCGGTAGCTGAGGCCAGTAAGAATGAAACAGGAGGAGGAGAAGGAGTGGAGGTACTGAAGAATGAGCCATATGAGAAGGAGGATGGGGAGAAGGGGCAGTACACACACAAGATCTATCATTTGCAAACGTATGAGCATCACCATGCATCATGTAAACATGTACTCATGAAAACAATGATTCTAGGCGCTCATTGCGTTTGTTGGCTCTCTTGCTGCCCCCTTAGTAAAGTACCGGGATTTGTGCGGCTGCTTGCACCAGCAACTGCTCTGAAAGTCCATGAGAAGGCCTGGAATGCTTACCCATACTGTCGCACAAGTAAGTCTCACCTGTTTACTTTTATGCATAATAGAGTAGAAACTTTTAAACAGTCACAAATGCATATGCATAATGTTTATGTATGTATTACATATGTACTTATGTGTTCAGTTTAATTTGTTTAAAGTATTGCTTTAAACTTATTTAAACTGTTTCTTTTCCATGTGCTGTTGTTCCTCTGCACACCTTTAGTAATCACAGTAAGTATATCAAACATAATTCTTAATGTAGTTGATTTTTACAAATAAGCATTCATGTAGCTCATATGTGCAAGTACAAGGGATGTTCAAATCAAATGAGACTTTTGATTGTGCAGATCACATAACAGAACACAGTTATGAGATAGGCAGCAAAGTGGCAGATTGGGTAGCACTGTGGCCTCGCACCTCCAGGATTGAGGGTTTGATTCCCGCTTCAGGTCTGTGTGTGTTAATTTCCATGTCTCCCTTGTCCTTGATTTCCTTTGTGTACTCTGGGGTTCCTCCAAAGGGATAGGCTTCAGGCTCCCTGCCACCCTAAACAGTATAAATGGTATATAGAATGAGTGATTGAGTAAGTGAGTGAAAACTACCATTATTCCTTGCTATGCAAATGCACAGCTTTTTCACTAGTGTGTGGATACCATCAAAGTAGAAAGTTTCCTCAGTAGCCAGAGCCATAATCATACTGTCTGCTTCATGTCTGAGACACTGGCCTCCCAGGAGTTCCTTTAATACCCCAAAAATGTGGAAATGTCTTGGAGCAAGGTCAGAACCATGGACTTTGAATCACTCAGAGTATACTCTGAGTCACCTTTTACACCTTCATTTACAAGATATTCCATCAAGTCCCGGCTTGATTTGAACATCCCTCGTAAATAGTTTTCAGTGTTCTAGAACAGAGACTATAGTGTTTTTCTAAACCGATTGAATCCTCTTCACATGTAGAAGGACGTTTTCTTCTGTAGAAATAATTAAAAGAGACATTATTAATTAGGTTCAAGGGTCACTTTACTGTAATTGTTCTACGAACTTGGGAACAATCCCATAATAGTGTGATATGTTAGCTGACACAGAGTATGTCCTGACTTAAAAACAGCAACACAAAAATACTAACAAATAAATATAAAGCATTTACTACTAAAACTAGTCACATAAAAATTAATAAATAAATAATTTAAAACAAAATGTGATTTTACCCAATATAAAAGTCATATAAAACTAAAGTCATATAGCTATCAAAACTGCTCACATAAAAACAACAACTCAAGTGCTAATAACACAAACACACACAAAAAAAATGACCTTAAAATGCAAAATATTTCACTAAAATTTAAGGTTGTTGTAATTGTGTGTTTTTCTTATTTGTTCTTTCTTTTTTCCCTTCAGAATGAGTACATGGAGGATAACTTTATGGTCATGATTGAGACATGGCACAAGCCTGACTTTGGTGACCAAGAAAATGTAAGTGACCTTGTATCTAATGAAGCTAAATCCCATAACCAGCTAAAACCATTAACTGCACTCTAGATATGACCCATACGACCTTTATCATGTCTATTCAAACACTGTTGAATCTTTTTTTTTTTTTTTATAAACAGAAGGTCAGTGTGTCATGTCATTGTTCCCAATCCTAACTGTCCTTTGTGCAGGTACATAAGCTTGATCCACAAGTCTGGAAGAAGACTGAGGTCGTTTACATTGATATTGCTGACCGGAGTCAGGTAGAAGACAAGGTGAGCAGATTGCAGTGACTTTATTTTATTTATTTACTTTATTATTTTGTAATAATGTATATATATATTTATAATATAAATATTTTTATTTTCCTTTTTGCTCCCGGCAAAAGATTTATCGATATACTCCATTCAGTTCATTCATATTGCTCAAATAATTGCAGATGAAATGGTGAGAAGATGGCTTATACAATCACAATGCTCCTGCATTCATGTTTACTGAACCATCAAATTTATGAAGACCGTGTTACTATTTTTCATGGCTATATTCAGAATAATGCCTGCGTCATGCAGGTAATCCACTTGGCTTACCTGCATGACGTCTCCCCATTTTTTGTATTTGAAAATAAATTCGACTTTAAAGTGGGTGAAAGATTGGAAGTCCCTGCTGGAAGGAATACACTTATTAAAGGTCACTGACCATTTTTTAGAGTCGTCTTTTGTGCTTAAGTTGTTTTGAAGACAACAGGTCAGCAGGCAAACAAAATTGTGGACAATCTTAACTACAAAAGAGCAGGTTTGCTTTTCAGTGTTTGCCAGTAATTCAGTTCCTTTCTTTTTTGGTATTCCTTAAAGGATTACAAACCTGAGGAAGATCCAGCCACATTCAAGTCAACGAAGACCAGAAGAGGACCTTTAGGACCTCAGTGGCGAGTATGTACTGTATAATATACATTGCTGTGTCAGTTTCCAGCTATTCCATGTTTTCTAGGAATTCCCATCCACAGTGCAACATCCAATCTAATCCTATTTTCACCTGTGTTTAACCCAAATATAGAAAGAACTTCCTCAAAAGACTGACTGTCCTCACATGTGTGCCTATAAACTCGTCACTGTCAAATTTAAGTTGTTTGGTTTCCAAAACAAAGTGGAAGGCTTCATTCACAAGGTACAAGTCTGGACTAAAAAAGTACAATGTCCCAGTATAACTGATGGGTATTTGTATTAGGTTAATATGTTAATGACTCTTTTATTTGAATGAATGTTTTGTATACAGGATTATATTATGTGTCAGCTACACATTTATTGCAGAAACACAACCATTTCTTTTTGTTTGTTTGTCAGCAAGAGAAGCGCTTGTTTACCAACTTCCACAGGCAGCTCTTCTGCTGGATAGACAAGTGGATTAACTTGACAATGGACGACATTCGACGGATGGAAGAAGAGACACAAAAGGAACTTGATAAGGTGCATTGTGTTTCGATGGCTTTTAACTGATGGAAATTTGACCCACAGATGCCTTTTGTGTATTATACAAAAAGAAGAATGAATGATGTATATTATTAACAAAGCCTGCTTATAGTGAAGCTGTATTTATGTAGGAAAATGATTTAAAGAAGCAATATGTGTTGTATTGCCCAGTGTTTAGATTTAAATGTCGCTTATAAATTATTACAGAACAACAAATGTGTCATCAGTCAGTTTTTACCAGTAAATTTTTCATCAGATCTCTCATTTTGTTCACCTTTAGATGCGAGAAAAAGACCCAGTTAAAGGGATGTCTGCCTCAGATGACTAAAGGCCCTGCAGCTGGGACTCTGTGAGTTTACTAACACGTCTAATTACTGGCATCCAGTAGAGTAATTGCTGCTGAGTGCTATGTGATGGACAAAAAATCAACACAATGTCTGCATGACTGGTTCTGATTCGTTGTATTCTGTTTATAAAGGTCCCACTTAAAAAAAATAAAATAAAATAAATTTAGACTATATGAGACAACTGATTTTAAAGGCAAAAGATAGAATAGGAGTAGGCTTCTTGCTTATGCAGAAGATGGGAATTTGAGATGCAGCCTGTGCAGTAGAGAAGAGGTGCAGCATCATTGAGATGCCCTCGATCACTGAAGCCTCACTTTACATATTAATGATTTGCTCAGGCTCTTGTGTGTGTCACTGGATATAACAGATATCCAGTGTGAGTATAGAGGGTGCTTGAGCACCTGCCCCTTTCCTCCAGGATGCCTCACGTGCCCTTTTTCTTCCCTTCTTTTTTTAATTAATTTTTTTTTATGTGCATGTGCGTATGGAGCCCGGTCTTTGCCCCTCAACTATAAAATGTAAATATTAATCTCAATTTAGCTAAATAAAAGGATCTGGCTTGCATTAGTGACATGACTCCCTTAACCAATGCTCGCCCTTGAGGGCAGAGCGCGCTCGTTACAAGCCGGGTACGAGCTCACAAAGTGCACGCTCATTTTCTCCAGGCTGGGTGGTGCGGAGATGGAGGAGAAGCAGGCAAATTAATTGGAAGGTGCAGACTGCAACAAAACAGTAAATAGGGTGTACAGCGCACGTTATAGTCTATAACAAATGAATTGAAATAAATGAGCGTGCTGTTTGTGCAACAGCGGGACAAACATTACCTGTCCTTTTATAACTGCTAGCTAACTGGGTAAGGGTGTTACAGGGGGTCTGTAGCTCTGTGGAACATGTTTTGTTTTAAAGTAAGTTACAGGACTTTTCCCTTCTTTTCTGGAGGGCTTTTATTTCGCTAAAACGATCTAATATGGATATCCACATAATTATGGATTATTATATTTATGATATAAAAAAAACACTGTTTTTTAAGAAAATGTATAAAGTAACAGATGATATAAGGTTATATTTCTAATTAGATAAAAGGCTAATTTTACAGCAGTAAAATTATTGTATATTTACAGTTTAAACATTTAATAAGCACTGCATTTGCTTTGCATTGTCCCCACCTGATGACAGTCATACAGTATGATTCAATTCCATATTAGATTCGTCATGAATGTGAGTTGTTGTTATTCAGCCTGTTGTTTTTTAACTTTGAGCACCCGCCCCTTTAAACGTCTCTGCACGGCCCTGACTAAAGTGTTAATAATTCCTTAAAGTTGGCAGACTTTGATCAACTTCTACGACAGAGGATAGAATTTGTCAGATTATAGAGACCTTAAGGAATCAATTTTGATGCCCAGAGAGTCTAAACCAGACTTTTATGCAGCACAATACAACTTTCTGTCCGGTGTGCATGTTTCACTCCACTTCCCATGCACAAGGTTAAAGCATAGCTCAGCATTATTTTTCTTATGACGGCCAAAGAAATGTTTCTCCCATGTTAGCCATAGCATCGGCAATGCCAAGCACTGTTGTATTTTAATCCTACAAGTTACATGTATTTGGTAAAATAAAAAATGCTTGTCCATAAATGAATAGATTTAAATAAATTATGGCTCTTATTTTGAACATGCGTATTATCATAGCTTAAGTATTATCTCATTCTTTAAAAATAGAAAAGTTTATAACAGAAGAAATAGCATGTGCTCCATTATCAGCACCGTCAAGTCTTAGATGTGTCGGTCACCTCAACAGCTACAATCTCAAATATCCAATAAGTTAATTTATCAAACTAGTGGCAAGAACAATATGATGTGACAAGCACTGACCGAGTTAACTACTAAAAAACATCTCTAGTGTACAATGAGTTGTGTTAGCCAGAGGACCAGTCACTAGTGTGTGTTTAGGTTAAACTGTTCTCATTTCAGTTTAATTTTTCTATTAATATTTTATGTTCAATCCTGTGTGCAGCCCATTTTAAACCTATTTGTTTTTTTGAATTGCCACAAAAATCATGTTTTATTTGAGATCTCATGATACCATCATTGCAAACAGTGGCGGCTGCTCTAAGACTACAAGGGAAGCTCCACTTCCTTTACTATGTCAGAAACTAAATGCTCATATATGCACTGTCGTATTTATATTGGTTTTAATAAAAGTGCGCTAGAACACGTTCAACTTCATGACTAGCTCGTTCAGAATCAGGTATTTATTGTAGATTGTTTGACGCGATTTTCTTGTCATACATTTCCGTGCAGCACAGCGTATTAATATGTGCTAAACATGAGGATAAAAGGTAATAGAAATGCAAATAGGCCTACAGAAACTTTCTTTAAATACAAAAAAATTGTTGTATTTATAAATAATTTAATACTGTACTGTGGCAAACATCGACATGACACTATTTATATGTAATAATACATACCATACATATGCATATTAGAAAGGGGGTTAGGGTAAAAACGTTTTAGTCATTAAAGTCATTTAAAGTCATTATAATGCATGATTTAACAGTAATATTTAGATGATAAAGTCAACACTAGTTGTGAGATTTCCAAAATAAAGTTAACAATATTGACTTTTTAATATTGTTATTATACTCATGCAATATAAAGATTAAGTCATATGCCAAGGAAGCATTTTTATAAACACTAGATTTACTAACCCTGCTTAAATGTGCCAGGCCTCACAGGTAATGAGTGGTTTGCACAACAAAAGTATCAAGCTGAAGAACTGTGAAAATCTCAGCAGGGGTGAATAACAACTTGGGACTTGCACCAGAAAATAAAAAAAGTCAGTCATTCTAGTGTTAAACGGTCCTGAAGCCCAGCTTTACTAGAGCTCTATGGACAAGCACAGAGGAGCTTTTTTCACTGCAGAAAAGCTGGACGGTAATTGGATAAATGCACCAAAATCGTCACTTCCAGGGAAGCTCAGCTTCTTTGGGAGTGAATGGAACAGTGGGCGGGCCAGGACGCTGGGCTGCTGCATGATGTTTGGAGGAACCTTTTTTAATTAACAACATGTCTTAAGTATACAGAGCGCTACAGAGATTCGAGTTTAGTCCCATGCGGAGTTGGAGGTGAAGTGGTACGACGAACTGCTGCACTCTGTATTGTTTGCTGGTGATATAAACCATTTTTGTTTTTTTTATTTAAATAGTTAAAAAAAACCATATTATAGCATTCTTGACTTTGCTCCTTGTTTCAGCATTGTAAAGTTAGTTCATTCATATAATTAAAGTAGCTTGTGAAAGAGAAAACTAGCCATCTAGCAAGCTGTGCATAATGGCAGACGCAGACGGTGCTAGTATTGTTGACCTGCTTTTGGCAAAACCCATTTAGTAGTCTTCCTTACGAGGAGAGACTCAAGATTAAACAGCAGGGCAGACCAAAGCCCAAGATTGATCTGGTGCAAAAATCAGGAAAAAATAACAGGTCTTTTCAGCTCTCCTGGTATGACAAGGTGAACTGGCTGACTGGAAGTGCTGTGACAAAGAAAATGTACAGTTGGCCATGCCTCTTGACGAAACCTTCTTAGGGAATGGGATGCGTTTGGTCAAACGTGGGTTTTGGGGATCTGGGTAACTTTGACGGGGCATACAAAAGGCATGAAAAGTTCAAAGAACATAATGAATTTTATGATGAAGGCCTAATATGAGCTTCCCCAGTTTTAAAAGCGAGCAGCCGCCACTGATTGCAAACTATTAGAGAATAACCAACTTGCATACACCCTGCATACCATGCTATCTAGCTAACATCAAGTTCAAGTAGTGTCGTGGTATATGTAAGCAATATCACACAAGCAGAAGTTCTGTTGTGATGAATGTCAGCTCGAGTCCTGAAGGCATCACAGCTGTGCAGATATACAGTACAACAGCACGACCTTGAGTGTTCTAGTGCTTTTATATAACAGCTTCACAAATATCATTTGTCATCAATAGATTATGATGAGTTTATTTAGCCAACAATTTTGCTTCGCCCACACATGTATCCTTCTGTGCCTGGCAAACTAACAGAGTGCAACTGATGGAGCTGGCGGCTGACGATTAGCGTACTTAACAGGAGTGAAAGTAGTTTTAAAATTTCTAGTTTTAAATGTAAGGTTGTGCTCAAAAGTTTTCATACCCTGAAAGAAATTGTTAAACATTGCCATCTATTTGGAAAATAATTGATTTATAATGCAGATTTAAAAAATATATATTTAAGGGTTGTCCCATGATGTCAAACAACTATGTCATAATTCGTGACCCTTTTTTTATAACCTGATGACCATTGAAATCACCGAAACAACCTTAATCAAAAGCTTACATGTTCTTGAATATAATGTTTGGCACTAAAATACACAGCTTAAATGGCTGTTCCAGGGAAGTTTCCACATCTGTGACTCATCGTAATAAGTGTCTGTGCATAAATAGTCAATTTCCCAGCTCATGATGCTCCATGGACAAAAGAACTGCAAAAAAAAGTAATTAGTTAGTTTTGTAATAAAGCAGGACAAAGGATATAAAGATATCTCAACACTTGAAAATGGCAGTCAGTACTGTTGATACTAAGTCCTGGTCTGATAGACCAAGAAAGATTTTACTCAATACTGCCTGAAGAAATGTGCAGGGCACAAAGAAAAAGCCACAAACAACTTTGAGAGAAATACAGGCTGCTCTGGAAAAAAAATTGTTGTTGTTTCAAGGAGTGTAATGAGGTACTTGAACACAAATTACCTGCATGATCGAGTTGCCAGAAGAATGCTGTTACTGTGCCCATGCCACAAAAAGGCCCGCTTGCAGTAGACACAGGAACTGGAGGCATGGGAAGCTATACCGCCTGAAAGAATTAAGGACCTCGTGTACAATTATTACATAACTGCCATCATTGATGCTAAAGAGGACAATACACAATAATAAGAACTAAAGGTTTGCAATTTTTTGAACAGGGATTATTTTCTCATTTTCTTTTTTGCCATGTTTTGTTTGATGATTATGCCTTAATATGAGTCCTATGAGAAATCAAAATACATTTGTGTAGCCTTCTCACTTATGTTTTCTTCAAATGGTACACATATTGCAAATCCTCCCAAGGTATACAAACATTTGAGCACAACTGTAGCTGCTCTCTCTTCTGTAGGGTTGACAGTATGACAGTTAGTGTAATTAACTGTTATTAGTACACCTGTGACATGAAGAGATGCGTATAGTTAAATGTTTCTTATCAGCACACATGGACATGCAATCAGATTGCTGTGTCGGAATTAACATTTGTATTATAATAGTTATTAGGGGTGGGAGTGGGACATGGTGGTGCTCCCAAATGAATAAAATATATTATTTTTTTTATTAATATTCAGATTCCAATGATTTCCAATGAGTGTTAGTCATTGGAAATGTCAAGGTCATTTCGAGTTGAACTAATCGTCCTTCTATATACTGTATGCTTGAACAAGATATGTTAGAGTATTGCAATTGTGTTTATGTATATGTATTTTAAACTTTGTCACTCTGGATTGTGTATTTTAGGTGTTTGCCAGTGAGCAGCAGTATTGTTCTTGTCCCAGGCGGTGCTCAAGAGGATCCTTATCTTTCCTCTTGATTCACTTCATTATGGTGCCTCCCTCAAGTCCTTCTTCCAACACCATGGAGATCCTACACACCACAAATCCCTCCAAGAGCTGATTCTTACACTAAACAATAATGTATAATTATGATGCAGATTATTCATGTTCATTTTTAGGGTTTTTTGCTTTTATTTTAAATACATATTTTGTCACCACAGACATTAACCTCCCACATTTTTATTGAGCTGGCTGACTTTTTCTTTCTCCCCCCCAACCCCCCCCACCCTCCGCCCTGCCCATCACTACTTGCATCAGCACTGACATCATAACATAACACTTCTTATGCTCGTTCTGTTTAGATTGGCTTACTATATTAATTTCTTTCAGATACATTGACCCCAGTGTTGTGTGCTCCTAAGCTGCCTTAGGGGTGACGATGTTGGTTACCGTGTGTGTGTGTGTGTGTGTGTGTGTGTGTGTGTGCGCGCGCGCGCGCGCGCGTGCGTGTGTGTGTAATGTTTTGTGCTAGCATTTACTCCTTACCATGTGGCCCACCACTTTTTACATCTGAAAATGCTGGTTGTAAGCAGTATGGTGTAATGTGTTTACATGAGATAACCTCAGCCTGATTTATTATGCTTTATGGGATTATGGGAATGAGGTTATTTAGCGCTGATGACATCTTGTCTCCATTGTGTTGTTTATATCAGTGCTGCACTCATTCTGAATTTGGTCTGAATGTTTGGAGTTATCTACTATGCCTCAATTTTAAACCTGGGGCATTTAAGCGAGTTTATTTATTCACTGGGTATTTTTACAGTTTGTCAAATTTTCTGGGATTATAAAACACTGTAGGGCTGACATTTTTCTATTCTTCTGGCAATTCTATCATGATTTGAAATGGATCAATAAAATGACAGGCTTATACTGTATTTGTAATGTTTTGTTTTAGTGCATGTGTTGGTGTATCTCCGTACATACATACTGTACAGTATCAGTCCATCAAGCACCTTGTTATAGGATATCTTATTATAAGGAACAGTTATGAAAAAACATTTGTATGTGGTTAACTAGCTTAATCTTCCTATAGCTGTTGTGTGTATTTAAAGGACAAAAAAAAGTCTTAAGCTTTTTAACAAATCACATGTCAAATCAAAATGGCACTGCTAGTAAGTTCTTGGAACAAAATATTTTTGAATCTGCCACTGAATGATGGAGGCATAATCTTTTGTATGCATGTCTGTCTTTCTAATATTTTTATAAATGTATGATTTATATGCAACTATCACTTTAACAAGCAGCTGACACTAATAGATATTTGAATAGGATCAAGGTCATAGCAAGGCGATACAGTATGTGTGATTTTTTTTTCCCCTTCCTGTTTGATATTTATTTTAAGGGTATTTGAGGCATACAAATTTGTATCAAGAGGGTATCGAAGTGTTGGAAAAGTCATGTGGAGATTGTCAGCTACTTGTTTAGGAATTCTGCGTGTTTAAAATTCCTGGGGAGTCATCCTTGACTGCCTGTTCCACTGTGTTATGACTGTGAAATGCCACAAAAGCCAAATGCCCTTGGTCATTCATCAACATGGGAAAGAATAGAAAATACACAAATCAACTGATCTACATAGAACGGGCAATGGATACAAGAAAAAATACATAGCCTGTATATAGGAGGCTTAAAAAGACAACACTTTCTCCACAGATCATGTGTGGGAAATTGTAGGTTTATAATGTTTTAAATCTCTAAATCTACTATTACCGAATATGGCAACTCCGTGTGAACAAACTATATAGGGGGAGACTTTTCTTTCATCTAACCACATTCATAAGTGCCTGGAGTTCAACTTTTACTGGTCACCAGGTCTGGTCTGTGATCAGAGCAGACAAAAGGAGGAGCATTTTGGCCTGACCTTGTCCCATAACAATAATCATTTACAATCACACTAGTTTACGATAGTGTTGACTGATTTCAGAAGTGTTGACTGGATATTATTTTGTTAGCAAATTGACAGAGCAATGCCTGTCTGGAGCCACAAGATAGCACCACAGGCTATAGTTCCTGTTCATCCCTTGCTATAGGCAGATTTACTGAATGACAGGGAATGTTTTTTATTAAATTAATTGTAATAAAAAAAGATCTCTCATTTAGGTTTGAAATTTATGCATTTATACACTGATCAACCATAACATTTAAACTATTAACATTAAAACGGTGTTTCTCTTGTGCTCTGATCCCTCAGGGCATGACTCTGCAGTGCCTCTGTGACATCTGGCATTAGGACGTTGGCAGCAGGTCCTTTAAATGCTGTGGGTTGTGGGTTCTGGTGCCTTTCTATCTTGGCCAGCCTTGACTTTTTTAGAGTTGTGCTTCGTTGGCTTTTCTGTGGGATCAGATCAGACCGGATGGCCTTTGGTTCCCAAAGGGATACAGTACTCTTCCTTGTGCACCCATGATCCTGTCACCAGTTCACTGGTATATAATTGATAATCAATGCTAATTTATGTGGTGTTTATCTTATGGCTGATCAGTTTATGCTGGTATAATGGCCCTATTTCACTCTCATAATAGCTGATTGATGCTCTTCTTATGCATTATTTTAGTCAAATATAACAGCAGTAAGAAGCTGAACACTTTTGTTTAAAAAAAACAAAAACATTATTAGATATTACTAATTAGTTTTTTTTTTTAGATTTAAAGCAGGTAATGATCTATTACATCTAGTATACAGTACATTGTATACATTGGGAGATTAAACATGCAGGAGTGCGTGGCAAACCATTCTCATGAACAATAAATTTTAAACTAGATATTTTATTTTTATGTATTTAAATTGTGCAACATTTTCTCACATAAACTTTGAGGATTTTTAGATTTGTGTCACTTACCTAAGCAATATTGTAATCGATATTCATTGATCAATATTAATATAGCAATATTAAGTATTGATATTTAACTATTATATCTTTGATCTGTATTTTTTAACCAAATTTTATTCAGTTGTTATAAAAGTTTTTAAATTCATTTCATACTCTTGAGTCCCCCCCATGACCGCACTATATATTTACCCAAAAAATTGTACTGTAATATATTAATACTAGGAGACTTTTTTTTTTTAATAATGTACGTGCCTCTTTACTTAGGGTGCAACTATTTAGATTGTAAGGTGTACAAATATTTACAGCAATTTGGAATGAAGGCATGGCCCACCAGCTGTGACATTTATCTTTTAAAGAGAGAGAGAGTAGCAGCTATATTGGGCAATGAGTTATAGAGCACTTCATTCTCCTTAACTCATCCACAACATTGCTTCCACTCTTCTCTGTTTACATACTGAGAACCAGATGGCATTGCCAGACTTATAAATAACTTCATTCAATCGCAACAACATTGAATGATCAAATATGGGATAAACATGGAAAACATTCGTCTGAATTGGTATAAATACCTTATAGAGAAATAATGATATTTGGATGGTCATTTAGTGTACATGTAAGAGTATGAGGAAGAGAAAATCTGAACAAACAAATCTGAAGTTTACTTTAATGAAAGCAATTACACTTATTAACTATTAAACTAATTTTGTTTTCAGGGTTATTACTGGACTAAAACAGACAGGTGTAACATACACATACCAACATATAAAAACATTAATAGAAAAAACAAATCCAAAAGTCTAAATTGAAAAATTAATCTCTAAAAAGATCCAGATACTTCATCACCATGTTTATTTTAGATTGTAGAATGTTTCTTTACTGAACTTTCCACCAAAATCACATTATTCAATGTTTTTACTACTTGGTTTTGAGTCACTGATATAGGATTAAACTCCCATTAAATCCATGGGAGTTGGGTAAGGGGAATGGGGGAGATAGGTTGTTCATGGCACCAAGAAGAGGACACCCTGTATGGGGTGCCAAAAAAGCTCAGATCACAGATGTACACACACTCATCGTCTACAATGCTCTATCCTGTATACACAGGGTCATGGAGGGCCTGGAGCCTATCCCACTAAACACTCCCACACTATGAGCAATATGAGAACACCATTTAAACTAATCTGCATGTCTTTGGACTGTGGAAGGAAACCAGAGTACCCAGAGGAAGCACAGGGAACATACAAACTTCACACAGACCCGAGGCAGAAATCGAACCCGGACCCTGAAGGTGCAGGGAGACAATGCTAAACACTAAATCATTGTGGCGATATTTGCCTATATTTTTCCCTGCATGTTTTTTTTTTTCTTTTGCATATTTAGTTTAACCTCTCTTTGGCACTTTTCCACAAACCAGGTGTGCCAAATGCCAGATGCTTGACACAGCTCTTCTATCCATTCCCTTCAGCCCTCGGGCTTCCAGCACCGTCGCACCACCAGTCACTCAGGTCATGTAGGTTAGAAAGCAAGTTTGTGTGCTAAGTGAAAAGGGAGGAAGTGAAGGGAGCACGTGTCGGATTGGGCGGTGAGCTGCTTTTGGATACGTGCAGTCCTGCACGCTTCAGCGCAATGCATGCTGGGGGATTTCAGCTCAGCTGCCTAGAAGGCAATGACCTTGGCACTACTTGCTAGTCATCCTTGTGCAAGCAACGAACCGCTATTCTAATTATATCTCTACAGCGTACTGGTTATTATATATATAAGCTACAAAGTAACAAGCATATTGTCTTTGCGGATAAAAAAAACACAAACAAAGTTTTTCGTTGGTTTGTATTAGCAAAACACGCAGAACATCTGACACGCGTGATGAGTGCCTACGGCGCTTTAGGTGATTGATTTAAACCTCAGGCTATTTATATGTGAGCAGAGTGCACGCACTTCTTTCTCAGAAATTAAAGGTTACACCCGGTCACTAAAACAAGATCAGGCAGCATGCCAGCTGATTCTGTGGAACTCCGGAAACATTAGGAGAAATGATAGCTTCATATGGGTTTTCTTGATCAGGTGTTTCCCACACTCGATATTTCCTGTTCTTTACATACCCCTATATACCCGCAGGTTGTGTGTTTTCTATACTTCTCAGTAAGCTACAATTGGTTTCCAGCTTCAACCCCATGTCTTATTGTGCCTTAGTGCAGTTACCTGGGTTTGTTTTCCTACTTTACTTTGTCACTTTTGGGTGGACTGACCAAAAATGATAAGATAAGCCTATCTATATTTAGTTTTCACATGCTAGACTCAGTTTTTTTTAAAGACTGTTTACAATCAGACTACTAAAACAGCTAAACCCATCCCCTTGGAATGAAGTCTGTTTTGTTCTCACCAATGCTTTCTGAGTTTATATGGGAATAAATACAACAGTGATCACCATTGGCCTTTACAGTCCCTGTTTGGACTACAGTGGCCAATCATTTTGAACAGAGACAGAGTTGAGATCTTTAATAAATGTAAATATATGAAATCAAACATCAGAATTGTAAGAACATTGCATTGCTACCACACGGTTGTCTGACTGGATATTTGTAGTAATAAGTGGGTGAACCACTTGCACATTATGCATTAATAATTAACATGATATTAATTAATTAATTAATTAATTAATTGATTAATTGATTGATTGATTGATTGATTGATGGATTGATTACATTTTTATTATACAATTTACATGCAACCCAAACTCTGGAAAAGTTTTTTTTATTCGAAAACTAAATGACAAATCAGATGAGCCAATATTTTATTCACAATTGCACAATCGAACATAATGTAGGAAAAAAAATTAAACGGAGAGAAACTTTACACTCTCCGAACGAATCTTTAAACAGAGAGACATTTTTCACTTTTATCCACTAAATGAGCTCATTTCAAAATTGATGCATGCTACAGGTCTCGAAAAAGTTGGGACAGTGCCAACAAAGGCCTGAAAATTGGGAAGAAGCTGGAAGAACATCTAGTATCAGGTCTGTAACATGATTGGTTATAAAAAAGGGATATCTTAGAGAGGCAGAGTCTCACAGAAGTGAAGATGGGGAGAGGTTTTCCAATCTGTAAAAAGTATAAAAAAAAATATCTAAAAAGATTGTGAAATACTTTAAAAACGTTTCTCAACATCATCCCAAATTCAATTTAATTCAATTCAATTTTATTTGTATAGTGCTTTTAACGATTTATATCATCACAAAGCAGCTTTAAAGAATTAAGTTTGTATGAAATGTGAATGTGTATGAATCAAAATTATATGATTGTCCCTGATGAGCAAGCCTAGGACGACGGCGACAAATATATTTACCCATCTCATCATGGGGTCTTTCAAGGCCCTGAGGAGCCCTCCGACAACACTGTCTCATTGGCTCATCGGCATGATTGTGTCATTGACATTACTAAATAAGCCCATGAATACTTCCAGAAACCATGGTAAACACAATCTGCAGATGCCAACTAAAGCTCTATTATGCAAACAGAAGCCATATGTGAACTTGGTCCAGAAGCACCATTGTGTCCTGTGGGCCAAGGTTTATTTGAAATGGACTGTTAAGAAGTGGAAAAGTGTTCTGTGGTCAGACAAGTCCAAACTTGACATTCTGGCTGGAAATCATGGTCGCCATGTCCTCCGGGCTAAAGAGGAAGGAATCCTTCAAGCTTGTTATCAGTGATCATTTTAACAGCCAGAATCTCTGATGGTATGTAGGTGCATAAGTGCATGCAGTATGGGCAGCTTGCATGTTTTGGAGTCACTATGATTGCTGTAAGGTATATAAAGATTTTATATGATGTCGATTTCAGGGAAGGCTTTGTGTCTTTTAGCAGAACAGTGCAAAACAATACACTAAAGCTATTACAACAGTAAGGCTTTGCAGTGAAAGAGTGTGGGTGCTGAATTGATCTTTCACCTATAGGGAACATTTGGGGCATCACTAAATGAAAAATACACCAAAGATGACCACAAACTTTAGAATTTGGTTTTTAAAATGTTCAAATATTTATTTTTTAGCTGCAAACCTCACCAACAATGTTCAATTCACATATTTTATTGCTGTTGACTCTCGGTGGGTTTCCTCAAGGTACTCGGATGTACTATTGCAGTCCAATGACATACCATCTCTTAATTCCCTGTAGTGTGTGAGTATGTGTGCTTGTGCTCTGTGATGGACTGGCACCTTGTCCAGGGTGTACCCTGCCTTGTGCCGCAAATTCCTTGGGATAGACTCCAGGCTTCAGAATAGAGAATGAGAGAGAGAATTTTAATCATGTACCAATAAAACTATTTGTTTTATCATGATTTGTGCATTAAACTAAGTCTTCTTAGGAGTATCACGACTGTTAGATTACACAGGAATCATAAAATCATTTGACAGGCAAGGGATGAGTCAATGTTATACCTGAAACTGAAATGTAGTTGTTCTCAGGAATCTGTAATTGGAAAAAAAAAAAGTAATTATTGTTGTTTTTGCAGCAGGTTATCGTTGGTGTAAAAAAAAAAAAAAACACTTTTCCCCCACAAAAAACACACACAGAACATTGTTATTGTGAAGCTTCAGCTTGTATTGTTTTGCAAAGGGACAATGCAATGTAATACATAAAAATGAATTTGACTTTTGTAGATTCTTGTGAATGGGTAACTTTAGTGCAGTGGTAAGTAAAGCATATCTGACATAGTGGAGATAGTCACTGTTTTTATTAATTATAGTTACTAATAAAATATCGTTATTATATAAAATATATAAACTAAACTAAATATTAGTTTATATGATACTGAATATGAAACTTTTCTTCAAATCTTTAAATCCACTAAAAGCAGGCTTGGTGTAAAAAAATGCAAGGAATGATTCTGACTGAGAATTAATGCTTGAAGATAGAGCTTTGTTTCATGCAAATCGATTAAGCATACATTTATGCACCAATGTTAAACTGTTTTATGGCACACTAAAACAAACAACAGTTGGTATTTTCTTACTAAGAAGTTTGTTGCCCTTATAGGTTAAATCGTTCATCCGGCAGCTGCAGATAATGTAGATAATGTAGATAACCTGAGGTTTTCCAAGAATAACTTACCAGCATCACTCATAAATATCTCAAAATCCCCCATCAGTTTATACTGTCAGTTATAGTTATAATACAGTATGTATGGACTTAATGACACTGTAAATCAAGCCACTCCTAAAATAAAAATAAAAAATATTATTAATTACATTTATTCTTAAAGTAATTGAATTTCTTCTCATATTGACTACTGCAATTCCCTACATTTTTGGATTCCACACTGTTGTGCTTGTAACTGGTCCAAAATGTAGCTATTATATCTTAACATGTACCAATTCCCCCCTTTGAAGCCTCGCTCTTTTTGCTACCAGTTAAGATTTAAGTTTTAACAGATTTAAATTTATAGTTACATTTTTTGTTTTTAAAGCTCTGTGTGGTACAGTAGCAAATTACATCTCCAATCTTCTTTGCTCTCTTCCCATTTTCAGAACATTAAGATTTTATATTAACCATTTCACATTCTCAGAGACAGCTCAAGGACTTTGGGGAAGGAATTTCCACTGTTTACAAAGTCATCCTTTACAACAGACTTTTTCAAATCCACAATTGTCTTTTTTGCTGTCACTCTATTGTGTTATTTATTGTATTTGTTTTCTTTTTTGAATTCATTTAATGCAGATTTGATTTGTAAATTACCTAAATTGCTCTATTTATTACCCAAATAACCAAATTATCACATCAGTGGTATTTTTCTTTCCTGATGGCACAAATAGCACAATCTTTTTTGGGATAAATTGTGAAAAAGTTGCTCTGGGATCGTCACGAATCATTTTCACATATGTACTGACCACCAATCAAAGTGTAAATATGATTGAATTAAATCATTTAAGCTAAAAATGTTTTCAAAGCTAAAGATGATTGAATTAAATTTTAGGCTGTGCAACTTTTTTTTTTTTTTGGCCAGGCAATGTTTCCTTCATATTAAGGCAATGAAATTATATTAAATTAAATTAAAACAAACAATGTAGAGTAAATTAAAGAAATGGGAACAAATGTTTTGCCGCTACCGGCTGCAAAGTACCTAAAGATACAATTTAAAAATTGATTGTTTATTTTCCCTCTCGTCTGTTCCAACCACGCAGCATTCAGCATCACCAGTATACTACCACTGGCCTGATCAGGCTCGGGGACAGGGACAGGATTGAAAATGGTAGGCTTAAAACCTTCCAAAAATGAGAGCCCAAAAAGTCCTTTAGAAAGCCCAGAGAACAATTCCTTAAGATCACATTAAAATACAATAAACTCAGGTTCTGTGGAAGCGAAGTATGAAGAAATGAGTGGTGGCGCATGACTTTTATAATCACTGTATGTGATTATTAGATATTGTATCTGACTAGCAAACTTGTTGCTCTTAGTTGGTTTGCTACTATTATGGAGCATATATTCTTTTATCAAGATTTATGATGGTAAAATTGTGTGAGACAAGAAATTTTTTTAACTGTAAATGTAATAAAAATGCATGAATTGTATCAGTATGATGTGGTTATAGCAATGTTACAAATATCTCTAACTATATATAGAAATTTTATTAGGTGTTATTAGAAAGATTATGATCATATCTCCCCTTACAGCACACATCATTATTTACCAAACAGACCTTTGACCTTTAAACTGAACCTACAGTATAAAGCTCTCTCTCAATAACAGAGAATAGCTGTTCAGGAACTGGCTATAAATTTGTCTCACACTTGTTTTGCTGAGCAGTCAGGTTTATGAGCAGAGGAGACACCGGAAATGGTGAGGTAAATACAATTGTGATCACCATTGGCCTTCACAGTCCCTATTTGGACCACTATACAGAGTTTCCTAGATGAATGCATGGCTGGAAATTAATGAACAGTGTCCAATCATTTTGAACAGAGCTTTAATAAATGTAAATATATAAAATTAAACATCAGAATTGTGGAAACATGATCCTAGTCACTTTGGTTCATGGTAGCAGATGGGCTGGTTTGAGTATTTGAGAAGCTGGTTATCTTTTGGAATGTTCACAAATAATGGTCTCTAGAGTTTACTGAAATTGTGAGAAATATTTATTGCATTGCTACCACACAGTTGGCTGACTGGATATTTGTAGCAATAAGTGGGTGAACCACTCGCACATTATGCATTAATAATTAACATGATATTTATTTAATTATTTTATTTATTAATTTTTATTATACATTTTACATGCAACCCAAATTCTGGAAAAGTTTTTAAATTTAAATTAAATGAAAACTAAATGACAAATAAGATGAACCAATATTTTATTCACAATTGCACATAATATAGGAAAAAATGTTTAAACGGAGAGAAATGTACACTTTTATCCACTAAATGAGCTCATTTCAAATTTGATGCATGCTACAGGTCTCAAAAAAGTTGGGACGGTGGCAACAAAGGTCTCAAAAAGCAAGAAATTGAGAAGAAGCTGGAAGAACATTAAGCATCAGGTCTGTAACATGATTAGTTATAAAAAAGGGATATCTTAGAGAGGCAGAGTCTCTCAAAAGTAAAGATGGGCAGAGGTTCTCCAATCTGTAAAAGAGTGCCTATAAAGATTGTGGAATACTTTCAAAACAACATTTCTCAACATTAACCCAAATATATTCACCCATCTCATCACGGGGTCTTTTGGGCTTTCCAACGACACTGCATCGCTCATCGGCATGATTGTGTCATTTACATTACTAAATAGGCCCAGGAATACTTCCAGAAACCATGGTGTAGGCATTTTCTGCTGATTCGTTGTTCAAAGGTGCTTTGCTTCCTTTATGAACTCATAAAGATGATATCTTTGTAAAACACCTGTATGGCCAAGACAATGAAATACTACAAAGGATTTACTTTTAATAATCAGAAATTAGTAATAAAGTATATATGGACAGGCTATGACTTTGTATACTGTAACTGATATGTTTGTGAGGGGGTGTCTAATCCAACATCTCACTGTCTTAGTGGACACAATGTTTTCCTCTGTTCTATGGACTTATTTTTGCACAATAGAGGAAAAAGACAGAGAGGAAGCCACATGCTGCTAGGCATAGGGTGTGTGTGCCTGTTAACACACAAATAGCCTTTTCAATGTTAGGGTGGCCGTGTGTGTGTGTGTGTGTGTGTGTGTGTGTCAAAGAGGGAGAAACAGAGAAAGGAAAGCCCCTCATATGTGATCTGAATGAGTATTTCTCCATCCTACAGTCAAAAGTATAAACACACCTTCTAATTGTTGTTGTTGTTAATTAATTACATAACTTCATATGTGTTATAGTTTTGTTCTAGAATTTAGAAAATAAAATACATTAAAAAAAACCAAAACATTAATTTAGAAGGTATGTCCAAACGTTTGACTGGTACTGTACCTCCTGGAGTCCATGTGCTCTGCATATTTTAGAGTCGGTTCTAATGATTTTGTTAATAAGTTAATAGTTAGTGTGTAATTACAGTTTGGTAAATCTAACCGTGAAACGTTTACTGTTTACAAATGTATCAAATGTATCAAGTTGAGAACATTAAATATCAAAAAACAAAATTATCACTTCAAAAGTCTCTTTCTGAATGTGATTACATATTTTTCATGTGATTCTGAATTTGATTTACACATTCACTTTTTTTGCCTGTATAACTATTTTGTAAGCAGCAGGGGATTCTTCTCTTCAGATGGGACTGGGGCTCTATTCAAGATAGAGGAATCATCGATAGCTCCAAATAGCAATCTATTTTAGCACAAACCCTGCAGGCCTCTGTTAGACAGCTGAAGATAAATAAGCATTTCACCTTCCAGCATGATAACAACCCAAAGCACAAATACAAGTATTGTAGGTATGTGACAAAAATCGCATAGTATCTCCAATTTCATCATCAACCTCATCACATAGAAGAAAAAAGTAGTTTTCCAGAAAGGTAGTTACTTGCAGAAGTTACACTTATTTCTGCAACAAATCTTGAGAATCTATAACAGAGCAAACAATAAAGAAAATTGCTGTAACTTTATTACTTTACAGATATTTTCACAAATGTAGTGTCATTTTGAAGGTATTTTCATATAAATACCTAATATCTATTCAATGGTACCGAGGGAAAAAATGAGACCTGGCAACTTTTTTTGGCACATACATAACTCAGTCAACTTTTTTTTTTTTGGTACATACCGAATTCAAGTCAACACAGATCTTCAGAGGAAGATCAACATTTTGGAATGGCCTCATTAAAGCACAGATCTATATATAAGTGTGTATCTATACACTGTGCTCTGGCAGTGTGCTAGATCTGGAGCATTTTTGCAAGGAATAGTTGGTAAAACTAATTCCTTTATTCATCTTCTATACCACTTATCCTATACGGGGGCCAATCATTCGCAATGCATGCACACACTCACACACAATTTTGAGACACCAGTTGACCTAATCTTTTAGTAAACCTAAAAATGTCTTTGGAATGTGAGATAAAATCAGGGTACCCGGAGGAAACCCACCAAGCAGATGCAAACCCAGACTCATGCACACAGACCAGAGGTGGGAATCAAAAACCCAGACTCGGGAGATGACACCTTAGTGCTGACCACTAAGCCACCGTGCCACCTAAGATTGGTAGAATATTCCCACAATCTTTTAAAAAGTATTAGTTTTGGTGTTAGTTATTGGTATTAATTATTATTATTATTTTTTTTTGTTTTTACCCAAAACGTTTTGTTTCTCTTGAATTTTGCTGGTTGCAATATCAGACTGACAAGAACCACAATATTTAAGATAAACTCCATTTATCATATACCTTATACCCTGTCTGTACAATATATCTGACACAATATCGAATCTTTGGATGCATTCTAATTTAAGTGCATTTTAATACTAATTCTAGTTCTTGAAGTTTCTTGTTTAATCTAAGAAACCATACATGAAGATTCCCAGTTGTTGTTGTCGTCGCGCGGGCCCGTGTCACGTGATCAGTGCGCACGTGTAAGCTGCAGAGGCGCTGATGGAGAGAGAAAGAGGGAGGGGCCGGGGGAGAGAAACACGCGCGGAGGCTCTGTCTGTAACTGCTCCTTATGCGTGGTGTACGTGCACTTTATAGGGCGTGAAAGAATTGCTTTTACACTCTATGCGGTGCACTATGTAGTGCTGAAGAGACATCCGTGTAACAGTCGTGCATTCTCTACAGTGCCTGTCTACAGTAGTGTATGTGGTAGCCGGTTAGTCGTTTATACAGCAGTGCGTCTGTGGAGGTAAGAGGATGTGTCTGTATATGTATACGTATATGTATTTATCCATCCATATCTATCTATCTATCTATCTATATATATATATATATATATATATATATATATATATAGAGAGAGAGAGAGAGAGAGAGAGAGAGAGAGAGAAAGTACACACACAGACATACTTATACATTTTTAAGCTTCAAACAGTGTTAGATACTATGTAACGTTGTAATGTATATACTATGTATATATTTATGTATATATCCTAAAATAGTTGCACTTTTCCTGTCTTTGTTTCTGCTGTAAATTCAGTTCAGAGTCGGTTTCTAGTCAGAATGCAGACCTCTGTAGCTCTGTATCACCCCGAGAGCATTGCTTGGTGTTAGTGTCTTTTGTTAATAATTAGTTGTTTATTCATGCAGCTAGCACTATCACTTGCCTAACTATGTAACTAAGACACATCGTGATTATGCGCATTCAATACGCGGAATAAGCGGAAATATACTATGTTAAACATCATACGCCTGACTTTCACACCTGCTAACCGAACAGATGGATAAACTGAAGCTGGGAGGAAGTTAGTGCGCTTGACGGCTTTACTGCCTTTATCTCATTTCCATTCGTTTGATCGAATACTGAACTAAAGCCAGTCTTGTGTTTCGTCCTTCAGCCTGATAAAGAAGTTTGCTGTGGCTGTAAGACCCGACGGCGCTGCCAGGAGAGCTATGTGCACCAAGCAGCACGGGGGAGAAAATGAGGATCGGACGTGAGCTACGTGAGAATCCGGGAGCAGACGAGATGAAATGGAGAGCTCGGACAGCAGGGACTTGTTAAAAGGAAGCGCTTCGCCTCACCGAGCTCGTAGTGTTTGTCCCGGGAGAAGGGAAGCGGAGACCATGCCTGGCCTGACCACGTACTGCAGCCCGTCGGCGAGCGCCGAGCTCCTGGAGGGACTAACGCCCAAATCCGGAGTCTCCGCTCTGCAGCAGCAGCCCAAAACCAACGGCGAGCTCGTGTCATCACTCTCCGCTCTAGGTGGCACTTATAACGGATTTCCTTTACTAGCAGATTCCTCTAGGCAGAAGAGCGAGACACTCAACGGCACAGCCAGCTGTCCCCCGCGTCCAGCCGACAGCTGTCCCCTCCTCATGAAGCGATCGAACGGAGATCTGAAAAGCAGAGCTCAGAGGTTGGCAGACGATAAAAATAGTTTAGATGAAGCACTAGTGGACCTGGGCTCACCAGAGTGCCTGGAGGACTCCTGCACGCCTCCTGACTGCAAAAGGAGACTACTGAACAATGACTCTAAAAAAGAAAAAGTGAAAAGCATGCAGTGTCCAGGCAACAGCCAGCTTCCTAATCATTATAGCAACTCAAAGGACTTGTCCTCTCCTGAACGAGGAGTTCACCAAAACGGGCGCACCGTGGCGCCCCAGATATCAGCACCGGGCAACAAAGTGTCCGCCGTCCGGCCGCCGAGTGGAGTTGTGGCCAGCTGGTCCATGGAGAGTATCGCCCAGCTCTACATAGTGCCTTGTA
Source organism: Clarias gariepinus (assembly GCF_024256425.1). Taxonomy (NCBI): domain Eukaryota; kingdom Metazoa; phylum Chordata; class Actinopteri; order Siluriformes; family Clariidae; genus Clarias; species Clarias gariepinus. The sequence continues at coordinate 12,260,799 of NC_071110.1, forward strand.
TGAAATACTATGGCATCTGCGTGAAAGATAACTTCCTGGGCGCACAAATTGGTGAACGGGTGCTGCAGGAGGTGAAGACGCTGAATCACAGTGGGAAGTTTCGTGGAGGCCAGCTGGTGAGCCAGAGGGGCATCCCGTCTAAAAACATCCGTGGAGATCAGATAGCCTGGGTGGAGGGTGGAGAACCCGGCTGCGAGGCGATCGGCACACTCATGGCTCACGTCGACGAAGCCATCATGCACAGCTCGGCAAACGGACAGCTTGGGGATTATGTTATTAATGGTCGAACTAAGGTAAGTTATGTGTATCAGTCTGTGAATACAGAGCAGTCCATTAGTCCACCTTGTGTTTACTGCTTTTCTGTTTTTCATGTGCATAGTGTGATTGCATCTCATTCTTTCTCTGTGATACACAAATAGACTACTTTGGAAAGAAGCATGTGAGAAGTCAGCTGGATTCAAATTAAGTCACTTGCCTGTGATGTGCCATGACTGATCCTATCGCAGAGCACCATGTGTGCCTTTACACCTAGTTTCTTAAAGGGATAGGCCTTCCCCAGCAGTTTTTTTAATCTACTCCGTCCGTAGCATGTTCGATTACCACAGGCAAGAGAAAAACAGAGAGAAAACAACAGAAAGCCTGATTATTTAAAACTCACAGATAATGGATGTCTAAGGGTAGTTTTTTGCATTTTTCCATAAATTGATTAAAACACATGGCTATATCATAGGACAAAAGCCAGTAAACATATATCTAATGCATAAAAAAAAAAAGAGGATCATATAACCATGAGAAAATATTTTACAGATGTTCACTCAATGCAATATAGAGTAATTCAGATTTTTCTTTTTGGAGTAAGGTTTGTGAGATTCAAATTGAAACATCTGTTTACTTAAAGCTATGTTGATAATCATGGTTAAAAAATCCCTTAAAAAAGGCCCATCTATAAACATACAAATTACACAGATTTATTGGAAAAATCCATCACCTGCCATAAGAATTTATTTTTAAGTGTGTTGTGAGTGAACAATTTATTATTTGTTATTTTCTCAGTAAAGAGTAACATGTTGATATTTCTGCCTGTAGTTATCATGCATGTGCTGAATATGGATTAGACAGCCGTGTGGTTGAAAAATGCAGGAATATATTATCTAGTGAGGATTAAAATTCAGTCATAGCATTTAACATTAAAACATGCTGTATGTGGAGTGATCATGTGGATAAATGTAATGATTACATACATGCATCATTAAATGTGTTGATCTTGCAGGGTGTAACATGCATATTAGCTGTACAGTATCTCAGTGCATGAGCAAGACAGAGTCTCAAAGTGCAGAGATTATAGAATAGCAGTAAAATGTTCAGTGTGGCAGCAGAAGTACCGCAGCGATGAGGTCCTCTACCCATGTTGCAATACATGCAATCCTGGCCTTAGCCTTGTGGTTTTGTATTTTATTTGAATAAACAATCTAATCCAAATGGATCCTTTTCATGGTGGTTAATTTTTTCTGATGTTGTAAAGAAAAGCCCTTTCAAATGAACACACATGAAAACAAGATCATGGATTGATTAATGGAAACAATGCTTGTTTTTAGTTTTGTTCTCTAGCGAAAATGTAAAATGCGGAAACAGGTCTTTGTATGATGTCTAATGACAATTATCTGAAAGTCACACAGATATATAAATGTAGTACAAAAGCACAAATAATAATCCATTATAGGTTTTAACTAGCATATCTAATAGCACTATCTAATAAGATCAAATATTGCATTATTATTATTATTATTATTATTATTATGATAGGTTTGTAAACAAATACCACTGAACAATGAATGCAACAACTGCTCATGTTGTTATTTAGTTAATTGAACCAGAAATTCACATAATATCTTTACACAAAAAACTGTCCTTACACAAAGAAGCCAGTTAGACAACATGGCTAGTAACCTATGTTAGCTATGTGGTTAATTTACCTAGCAAATGTCCTCTTTAAATAGTAGTCAAATATGTTTGTTTTGTTTGTATGCATGTTTATGCTATTTTTCTGAACATTTTAAGTTAGGCAAACTCTGTTAACACCAACTCTGTTGTATGAGTCAGTTCACACTACAGGGTGTCTGGAAAAAAACCTACATACATTAAACTACATAGACTCCATAAATGTCTTATTTAATTATATTTTATTAAGTGTAGTATTCGTTAGTTTTAGCATTTTAGATGTATTTGGATGTTCCCTGAATTAACAAATACTTCACAGGTTTACTTTGTTTCCTGACTTGTCAAACAGCTAAAGAGTTTGTAATTATAAGAGTATTTTTTTATTGTTTTGACAGTAAAACTGCATTAGAAAAATAAAATGTTTTAAAATGTGATAGAAACTGACAAAATCTGTTACAGTCACCTACAGTCTTCTTTCTAAGGTTATGACCATTGTCATATGACCATCATTGCTCTGTTGGCACAAAAATGTTCAGCATTAACCCCGCATCGGATCTGCCGAAGTTTCTCCCTCTTCATAAGTAATTTTTTTAGCAGATAAAAGAAGCCAGCTAGTTTAAGTAGAATTAAACTTTCATTTAATATTTTTTTTTCTGTGACTTATGTAGGACACAACAAAGTAAAAACAAACTAAAACCTTGCTTAGTGCCTTCCTGAAGAGTATAGAAAGACACTTGAAGTACAGCTTCAGCAAACATGCAACTGTGTGTGAATGTTTTTGCCGTGCAAATGTTGCATGGTCTGGTTTGTACTCACTTCTCCTCTGTATTTATAAAATTAAAACACAGGCACGGGATAAAATATTTCCACACTTTTGTGTGATTGGGAACACGGGCAGTGGTTAAGTGATTTTTTGTAAATGTAGAATCTGTGCTCTATTAAATCACATGAAAAGGGATTGTGGAACTATAAAAACTTGGAAGGGCTCTAAGGAACTTGGCCTGGACATTTGAGCAGCTTCTGTGTTGAGTGGGATAGACTGGCTTCTGAAGTTTAACTGATGCATGCTGTATTTTGAAAGGTATTTTCCAAAGCTCTGTATTTGCATCAGCCTGGATGTAGCTGTAGCTTGCCTAGGAGATAAACTCCTGGTGTTACATTCTGGAAATCTGATATGATCTGAAAGTCCTTTGAAGACGCACAAAGGGATCCAGAAACTTCTCGATGTTAATGGGAGCCAGATGAACTTGTTGAGTGCTATGGTAAAAAACTTTGAGACTTGAGGTAGTGTAGCTGTGAGGTAAACAGCATTGGGGTCAATTATTGACTATGAATAGGGCAATAAATTATCAGTCTTTTGAAGCTCACAAAAGAATAGTGATGCTGAAGATGTACCTGACACAAGAAGGAGAACAAGGAGTGTGCATGACGAAATGAGGAAGCAGAGTTACTTTATAGTCATATGTATCAAAACCCTTATGCCTGTTTCTCACGTACATGGGTATTTGCTCCAACTCCATTTTCAGGTTTGATTTTTGGACAGGAGTTTTGGATATGCCATATCTCCTTAGTTTGATGTCAGAATGTTACGCACCTGGAGATAACTTTTTTCAGGCCTCTTTTTTCAGTTTAGATTGCCCCCTGTTGGCGTGGCATAGAAAGCATGTTTTTGCATTTTCATGTGGTTCAGGAAGAACTCTTGGCATGTGGTCTTGATCATTAGGGGTGAATGGTTAACAAGGATAAATTCTAATTGTTCCTAGTATCAGGATATTTTAACTGCTGGGATGCCACTGATGAATCAGGAGCTTGGCAAGCTTGTTGCTGTTGGGGATCAGGGTATAAACGGTATATTTGATATCTTTCTGCTGAGTTAGAGAGTACTGGTATAAACCTTAGCTTGTGCTGCCTGGAGTGACAGAGTTGGCGAGGGAGCAATTGTAAGACTTTGGTGAATGATGGAGTTGAGGTTTCTGTGTGGAAGGGGTTACTATAGGTTAAGGGTTGGGATGAATGAAGCGGAGCTTGGATGAATGAAAGAGCAGGAGAGAGGAAGGACTGCAAGCTTTGTGAGACATCACACAATGCAGCAAACTCCTCTTGCTAACAGAAGCATAGTGTTGTCGACCGTTTAGAGCTTTATTGTCGAGCAAAACCACACTAGTTTATTTAGTGGATTTTTTTTTTTACTTTTACTTGTGGTGTTTAGATTGCAAATGGAGGAAAGGCAATGATATATTGAGTAAGACGGCGATGGTGTCAGAGTTGCTGCTTTCTGGAGTGTGTTGTCTACCATATGTCTAGCAGGCTAAAACGCAGAGCTATGCAAAGATCTAAGATGAAGAAAGTGTAGATGCCTGAAAAGCTCTGTCTGATGTGTAGACGTTTGATTCATATAAGAAAACTTTCGGAACAAACTGAAAAACAAACTTGTGGTGAAAGATGGAGACATCAGGATCGATGGGAAGTTTCAAGCGTGGTCTTTCTTCCAAACTTGACTTTTTTAATAACTCAGTTTAGTGCTGCTTTATTTTCCGTTTCATATTTTTAAGACTATTAAAACAAACACTGTGTCTGTTGCTTCCTTTCACTCTATGAGAGAGAGCTACACTCTAACATCAGATGAGCTGTATATAGTTTCCTTTCTCTTCTATTACAATCACTATTTGACCATTTGTTATTGTTGGTATTACAGTGTGTTTTTGTATTTATGTATAGTCATAACTTGCTGGTATGTCTTTTTGTCTCATTACATGTATTACGTTCTACAGAGTTGGACTAGATGTCTGTTCCTGGTGTTGTCTTGATGAACCTAATGTGAATGGTTCAGTGGTTTTCCGAGTGGTTTGGCATCGCAGTGCTTTTTCATAACCTAGACACAAAGCTTTTATATGTTACTCACCTAATACAGATTGTTGTAAACAATGGCAGATATCAGAGGTGTAATCTTTATTGTGTAAAGTCTGAAGGAAGCTGTGGGCAGAGATCTCCCTGATTATGTAATCAAGTCCACTCACGTCTTAACGCTCTGTATGGTTTCCATTATTTCGCGAGCGGTATGTAGCTTCACTGTCGTTCTGCAGGGGAGCTGTCCTATCAGCCCTCAGGATCAGAGCTTCAGGTCCGTAGACGTTTCTGTCAGTAACTACCTGCACCCATGTACGAAAACAATGCATTCTTACCATCTCTGTAGCCTACAAGTGTGTTTGTGTGTGTGTTGGTATTTGTTTTATAGTGTTATGTTACGCTTTCTAGGTATTTGTGTTTTCCGATTGAGCGTTCGATTGGTCCTGGCTTATAAAGACAAGCATTTAGTACAATATTTGCAAACTATTAATTATAATGTAAACTTACTTATCTGACTTAATGTTGGCGAAACAGTGGAGTTAAAGCTTAATGCACTTGGTGTGTGCGCCAAATAGCAAACACATTTGCTTAGAAAATAAAGCTTGAGTTATGTCCGATGACGTATTTGACCCAGATGCAGTGTGTGTGTATGTGTGTGTGTGTGTGTGTGTGTGTGTGTGTGTGTGTGTTCCACCATGCCCGTCAGCCCACATCAACAAGAAGGAGTGGAGTTGCTCCTATGACGCAGGTCTGACTATTTGAGCTAGTCAGGTCATGCCGGTATGTACTGCTGCTATTTCTCCATGATGTCCATCAATGCCCCATGCGCATTCATGACGGAAATACAGTCCATTGCAGAATTATTGGTACTCTTTATAAAAATGGCTATTACATTTCACAGTCTTTCACATTTTTAGCTCATTGAGTTTGAGAAGCTGATTATCTTTGTCCTAACAAAACTATTTGCATTAGGAGTTTTTACTATTACTCTCCAAAATATACATGCAATAATTATTGGCATTATGTCAGTAATTAATTATAACCTCAGCATTACTCAGAAGGTGTTAGCTGTAGCGGACACATACAGTTTGATTTACAAGTTATGTTTTGTAATTGTTTTTTGGCAGATGAGTATATTTTACTAGCTGCACTTATCCAGGGCACCTTATATTTATCTCATCATGTATCTGTGGTGCAACAGTGGTAACTTGGCAGTGCTGGGGTTTGAACCTGTCACCCTCTGACCCATGTGGCAACATCTTAACCACTGAGCTACCCCTGCCCTCGTTGGCAACACGGGGCAGTTAAAGGTTAATGGCTACTAGAGATGGGAACCACCAGGGACCAGCCTATCCAATATTTAAAACGATACCTAGCTGATCTATATTGTGATTGTGTTAGTATCATGATTTTACAAATATCCTGATCTGAGTTCATTTTTATATATATTTTTTTAGTTTGTTACAATTCCAAACAAACTTAGCAAAACACAGCTTTCCAGCATGTGAATAGTTTAGACGGCACCACTTATTGGATTATAGAGGGACAGCAACATTTTATCACCTTAAATACAAACATTTCTAATTTTGGATTTTGGAGTCAGTGTGGTGATACACAAATTTCCACACAGAAAAACTGCAATACATTACTGAATCACCCCTCCCTCCAATCTTTACTAGCTGCACTATATTGCATTTACTGTATTTAGCAGATGCCCTTATCCAGGGCCCCTTACATTTATCTCATTGTGCATCTGAGCAGTTGAGGGTTGAGAGCCTTCCTCAAGGGTGGTCCAACAACACCCTGGTCCAACATCTTAACCGCTGAGCTACCACAGCCCTCATACTGCCATAAGTACGTTGATGCCGGACCACTCACTTTCATGCTTTTTAAACAGTGCATTATTGATGTAGTCCCCTTAACTGCTTTCAGTGGTGTCAAAAGTATTCAAATTCATTACTTGGGTAGAAGTATAGATACTAGGGTTTAAATAGACTTCTTTAGAAGTTGAATTAACTCAAGCTTTTTACTCAAGTAAAAGTGTAAAAGTACTGGTTTTAAAATGTAAAAGTATAAAAGTAAAATTAACGTAAGGGGGGGAAAAGCATTAAGGATAAAAGCTTAGGCTGTGCCACGCGCCTACATACTGCACTAACACCTCAAAAAAAAAAAAAAGAAAAATGTGTCATAAAAACGGCCATAGTGATTTGGGATACTCTATATGGCAATTGAAAAAGAATGCATTTTAGTACAATGCAAATACATTAAAGAACCATATATGTATACTACTAAGCATTAACATGTTTTATGGAGAAGAAGATATGGTAACTAGTTGCCTATAAGTATTTTAATGCTGCAAAAAGTTAAATTAGAAAATTAGTGTACCCAGGGCAGGCTTAGTAACAATTACCCTTGTATGGTTGTCTACAATAAACATTAGTGCTGTCAGAATGAATGATTAATCCAAGTGATTATTTAAAATTTATATATATATATATATATATATATATATATATATATATATATATATATAATTCCTGTTACCTTCCTCACTAGTGCTTGGTTGTGAAATTTCCCTCGAATCTTGAGTCTCTATCACGGACATCTTCGTCTACTTATCTCAACGTTATCAACCGAAAATGTTATTTTATTGAAACGTCCTTGCTGGAGTGGGTGACGTCACGTCATGTGTGCAGGTGTGATGGATCGCGTACCAACCAATAGGGTGTCGGAAGTATGTTTATACTTCTCATCCAACCACAATCAAATTCGCTCCATCCGGATGGCGCGATTTATCCGGATGTTTTTTTTTTGTTCTGTTTGTTTTTTGAATGACAAGCTTACATAAAATAGGAGTAACGAGGCTATTTTAAAAATGTAAGGAGTAGAAAGTACAGATTATTGCGTGAAAATGTAAGGAGTAGAAGTAAAAAGTCGGCTGAAAAATAATTACTCCAGTAAAGTATAGATACCCAAAATTTCTACTTAAGTAAGGTAACGAAGTATTTGTACTTCGTTACTTGACACCTCTGACTGCTTTTCCCTAGATTTTGTGAGCATGGGTGTATTGATTTCCCCATTCCGCCCCAAGAGTGTTAGTGAGCTAAGGGACTGGTGCTGGGAGCTTGGCGTGGTACAAAATCAGCTTTTCATTTCATGCCAAAGTTGTGGGTAAGAGCCCAGGTCTCTGTGCAGAACACTCAGGTTCTTTCACTCCGCCCTTGGCAAACATGGTCTTCATGGATCTTACTTTGTGCACATGGGTAAAGTCATAATGGAACAGGTTTGTGCCCTTCAGATCACGTAAAAGGAAATTGTATTGTTTGGATATGACATTATAATTAAACCACAATCATAAGTTTTAAACTTTAGCATAAGCGGTTAACAAGAACTAACCGCATTCATTTTATATTTGAGTTGGGATTGAAGTGATGTAGAATTACAGGCAACGAAGGAGAGGGCCAAGGATTAATGTAAACAATCGTTTAGATTTGTCACTATACTTTAATATGTCTCTGAAGTTGTTTGGCTCTTGTACACCGATAATGTTGTCACTTTGTTGCTTCTTAGTGTGATTGTAAAAACGAGCGAATCATCGCTGCATCCCCCTAAAACATGCTACTCATAATCACAATCACAATGTCTTCTGTCAGTTCCAACATAAACATTAATTTTCTAAACTAATCCCAAGCTGTTCTCAGCGAGTGGTTTTCGTAGCTTTGTATCGCAGCAGGGAAATTAACCATGCTGGGCCTTTAAGAGTCGGTTTTTGACTATTAAGTCTGAGAATAAGATCACAAAGCATCTAATGATGGATTGTTTTTCCATTCCTAATGTCACATGCATTGAGTGTGTTTATGTGGATTCACAAGACTTGCGCATTAGATGTAAGAAATGACGACTCACATGTACAAAAGCTGCTTTCTTTCTCTCAGAAAAAAGTGAGCCGTTTTACCTGAGTAACCTAATAATCTAATAAATGGGTTTAATACCCAGCTTTATTACAAAGTTCCAAACATAAAATAACTAAAATAATTTAAATAAGTTACACAATTTCTGCTGGGTTCTATAAAATTTACACTTAAAAGGATTTTTGACATAAAGAAATGTGAGAACCCTGGGTCTGGAATCTCTGCCGTCTGGCTCCGAGTGTAAGAGAGCGGAAAAGAGGGATAAGTGCGTCTTACAAAACTACAAAAATCCGATAGTGTTTTCGTTTAATCCCTTAATATTGTTGCATCAGAATTGCTAGTCATTGCAAGCGATTGCCGTCTCACCCCCAGGACATTCCCTCTCTCTCTTCCTCTCTCTCTCTTCCTCTCTTTCTCTCTCTCTCTCTCTTTCTCTCTCTCTCTTTCTCTCTCTCTCTCACTCTCTTTTATTTTCCTTTTGCTTTGGTGCCTTATCTTAAGCACTTTCATGCTAGTTGTAGAAAATATTTCGTCTATGTTTCCCTGGCAACAAGACATTCAGAACATGAGGCAGTGATAATAGTAGAAGGTACCCTGAATAATCCCAAAGCCGCGTCCCGTCATCTGCCTGCACCACACCATTATCACAAAGACTTTCTCTCTCTCTCTCTCTCTCTCTCTCACTGCCTGTGCAACTGTGAAACATAGCAGAGGAATGGAATGAGTGGATGCTGGGAAGAGCGAGAGAAAAAGAGACAGAGGGGGTTTGTGTTTAGGAAACGCCGCCTGAATGGTTTTCTCTTCCTCCCCTCGCTGAGTGCTGCAGCCTGGTAATTACATCACATATCACGCTGCCAGCTACGCACAGATCAGCACGCACAGAAGGGTACACGCCAGTAAAACTCCAGTTACAAAGATGACGTCACAAGGCAGTACCGACACCAGTACTGAAAACTATTAAAACATCCACGTTATTCATTTTAAATTCATGTCAAAGTTTTAAGTTTGTTATTATTCTCAAAACGAAACTCTGGTGTTAGGATTAAGTTGGAAACGATGACGTCCTGTAAAATAACAGTGATTCAGTCCTGTGATGTTTGGATAGAAAAGGTATTGCAGTTGAGTGGTTTTATAGTGGTGTGGGGACACTGAGTCACTGGATTCCTCTTTCGACAGACAAAACCACACCAAGGTCTCATCTATGAGCACATAAGTTTCATAAGATGCATTGTTGTGTAAAAATTAAAGGGACTATTGAAACTGTCTGGGAGGCTGAAGGGGTAGGGTTGAGATTAAATATTTGTGAGCAGTGTGTGACTGAGACAGGCTCAACGCCTGATGGGGTTCATACAGTCAGCCAGAGTTTCTATCACAGGACTGTTCCTCACTCATATAAACTAGTACAAACAGTGGCAACCTGGCAAATACTTCCCGGAACACACATAAAGACACACACCTTTCTTTATTAAACATCATACCTACAGTATGTCTATGTATCCAGATGCACCAGGTACTGTACATTACCCTTTACAGCATAAGTGGTATGGTTAATGGATGGATTTGACAGTCACTATAAACATTTCTTTAGTCAGATTGTGGTGTTTTTTTTAATCTACGTTCACATTACCCACCCCAAGTCACTCGATTCAAATTTTTCACCTAATGTGACATGGATCTGATTTTATTTATGGCTATCTAAATGCATTAATCTGATATTTTTCAGCTTGGATCTGAGTTACATTCATATGCGGTCCTACAGTAGATCGCGGTCATGACACTTGAACGAGATTGGGTAGATCGGAATTCATGCAACTTTTTTTGCCTCTGTGTTTATGTGGGGCGCTCGCTGACGTCACTCAGCACCAGCAAAGCGGAGATTTCAAAGCAGTGCTATGCATAGCTGATAAAACAACTAAAGCAAGGCCACTGGCTTTCTTTCTTCTTCTGGACGGCAACAAATATGACCGACTAACTGCTTGAGCAAAATAAAAAAAATACAATAATTTGTTTGACACGAATAAAAGGTTACAGGACGTATTTTAATACCAGATTGCGAAAGCAAAGACGTATCGATGTGTGCAATCCTCTCGTTATCATCATGTAAATTCGATCTGACAAAAGAAAAAAAACAGAATCGAGCAATGTGGCTTGTAATGCCAACGTAGCATTAATCTGAAACATTGGCAGCAGACAAAGACCAGGCCAACATATGGACACACATGCTTGCTTAAGTGTATCTTGAGTTACTGGTTTATTAAAACAGTACACAGTTAAATTATCGTCATGAAGTCATAAATGTGCATTTATACAGGTTTGAACGCGAACAAGCCAATTAGATTTTAGTACTGACACTTTTGGTTTAATAATAAAGAAGATAAAAAATTAAACTAGATACTGATTAAACACTAGTCATTTAGTTAAATGTCATGGTTATGGTCTGTGTAATGCTTATCAATGTTTACAGTATTGTCTAATACTTGAGTAATAAATGTTAAATGGCAGCATTAATACGCAATAAGTAATATTAAGATAGTAAATTAGATAGCACGTTAGCTTAACTGACGTTTGTTTAAATGTTAACTAAACATCCCTCCACAGACTAACATTTATTCAACTCCTAAAAAAATCTATCTCCATGTAAATTAGCTAATATTTAATTTTAACTTTTCTCCTTTCCCGGCCAGGCTCGATTCCCGTCTCTGTGTGCATGGAGTTTGCATCTTCTCCCCGTGTTTGGTGGGTTTCCACCGGGTACTCCGGTTTCCTTCCACAATCTAAAGACATGTAGGTTAGGTTAATTGACATTCCCAAAATTGCCCACAGTGTGTGAATGGGTGTGTGAGTGTGTGTATGTGTGTGTACCCTGCAATGGATTGGCACCCTGTCCAGGGTGTACCCTGCCTCATGCCCTAAGCCTTCTGGGATCGGCTCCAGGTCCATAAAGCGGTATAGAAGATAAGTGAGTGAGTGAGTGAGTGAGCTTTTCTCCTAAATGTTATTGACTCTTTGAACAATGGTATCCAGGTGAAACGTTTACTTTTCAGGCTCAGCTCAGAATTTTGCCAGTTAACAAACACAAATGTGTTCATTTGGTGTCGTTCAGGTCGTGCCTTGTGGATTTCTCCAGGGTGCACAGAGAAAACCACTGCACCACCATGCCGCCTATGCTTATCTATTTTATTTAATGATAAATTCAACCAATACCAGTGATAATTACTTTTCCGATGTTCTTTATGGTGGATTAATACTCAAAGCGGTGGTTTATATCAGGACACATTTGCCATCTGATCGTGATATTTTAATTTCTCTACGAAAAACCCCCCAGAAATTTTGAAAAAACACAAAAAAGTGTGGTAGAAAAAACACATGAAGCTTAACATTTTAAAAATATATTGTATCAAATGTACAGTACTTAAAAAATGTACTTCTATACATGAGTATGTCAACACATACACATTCAAGTATTAAATTACCATTGCAATAATAAAACGACCCAGAAGATGAGGCCTGACATTTTAGCACATAATAAAAACGTTGACTCACTCTGAGCACCAATCATATGAGATCAGGATTAGCCTTTAAACCCTGTAACTCATCACTGACTCACGCTTTACTGTTTAACTGCTGACTGAATGCTCTGAGAGCCGTTAGATCTGCACTCCCTAGTTCCCTGTATTTGTAAAGTCTTATCTTATTCCCGTGTCCTTCTTGCTGTTTTGTTCTTATCGCAGCGCAAAATATGTGCAGTCAGGGTTGTTCTCATTTGACACGATCACTGTTCTAAATGAGACAAAAGTCTTTATTCTAATTGTTCTACATACAGTTACACATCTGTACTGATGTTTCTGTGCTTCACGCAAAAATAGGTAATATCTGCAAGTTTTAGTGCCAACACGGATGTGTGCTAGTTGTTATTCAGTGTTTAGTTCAGTATGACTACATGCTGTTTTAAAGTGTACTATTTACAGTCAATTTTTTTTAATAAAAGAATTGACTGAGATCACATGTTTGTCCAACATAGATCTGTTAAACCTGCAGGAGAAAAATGTTCCTTATGTATGTTTTTATTATTTTTATTTTTATTATTATTATTATTATTATTGTTATTAAAGGTCCCGTATTTTACCATTTCTTTAAGGAGGCTAAACAATGGTTTTAGATCTTCCTCAAAGTGTCTGTTAATGCTCTAGCTGAAATAGCCTTCAGATAATGACTTAATTCATGCCACAAACTCCCTCTGTATCACTCCAATACCAAGCGCGCCGTTTCAGTGTTTATGTGAATGAGCTCCAGGCGTCCCTCGCGTACTCCCTGCGTCTAGCTGGCGTAATCCTTTCCACCTTAAAGAGTTTATAAGATTAATATAAAGAAAAATCCTCCGTCATATGCATTTACTTGTACTAAATGTTGTTCAAGTCTTTATAATAATTTCATCTGGTTCTTGTATAATCCTGATAGAGATGATGATTTCTAGCAAGAGATAATTCTCTTGCACTTCAGTCTCGAGTGTTTTTTAACTCTGTTTTATTCAAAGTGCGTTCAGTCTAAAGGCTTCTTATGGGAACAAGTATTATTCTTGCATTCTTAGCAACAAAAAAATACCCTTCGGTGATGCAGGCTTTATATGAGTCAGACCTTTTGGTCATATAGCAGCATGAGAGAAGATCTATTTTTAGGTAGAAATAGCATGATACCGCTTTTGCTTTTTCCCGATACTGAAACCTTGATGAACGTGCTCTCATTTTCATACTTTTCGAACCTCAAGAGCATAACGGCTCCATCAGTTTTCTTTTAATTTCTCACCAGTCTGTATTGATGATCTTTAGGTTGCTGGGTTTATGCTTAAGGTGAAAATTAAAACTGAATTGCCTTGTTCTTATTTTAATTGTAGAAATTAAAGTGAGTCATCCTGGTAGCATGCGATATGCTGCCTCGCTCGGGAATGGAAAGCAGCAGACAAAAGTGTATTTATTCGTGCTAATCCAGCTCTCGTAATCTCTATACCAGACGGAGGTCAAAACACAGGCAGGCAGCGAGGCGCGTTGAGAGCACATCTGTAATCAGACTCCTGAAAGGGAGGCCGAACACGACAAGGAACACTCAGTATCTATCACATGATCTCCTGTGATTAGCACGTGCAAAAACAGAGGGTTAAAAAGCTGTTCCTCTTGTTTTGTTCAAGGAACAGGTGAAACATTAACAATCTCAGACAAATGGAGAACAATACGAGAAGGAATGACGAGGAAAAGAAAGAATGCAAAAAAAATGGATTCTCTCGACTATATTTAAAACTCCTTTACACGAAAGTGTTTTCTTTTACTAAAGCCCTTTTCAGACAGATGGGTTAAGTCAGGAATATTGCGACATTGTCGCTTATTTAGCTTACTTTCATACAGGTGTTCTTCATACAAGCCGGCAGCAGAGGTTGTAGAAGGGTTTTATGTTGTCGTTGTCGTGGCTTTTTTGAGTATTGCCGCTTTAAGTTCATGAAGCCATAGCTCATCGGCTAATTGTTCAAACATCTAGAAAAAGGGTTCCAGTTCTCCAATAGTTTGTTTTCTATAAAAAAAATTTAAGGATTGGAAATATCTAAAATAATTAAATAGATAAGCAAACAAACAAATAATAACCATCCACAATTATTGAGATGACATAAATGCTCTTAGTTGGTCTTCACGAATCTGGCTTTTGTGTATGCTTTTTCCAGCACTGCTCTCATCCTCTTTCCTCACACAGATTTTCAGTCCCGCGTCTGAACATTAGGCACTTTGCAGAAGTTTCTTTGGTCTAAACCCAGATGTTGATGATCTGATCAAAGAAAAAGGAAGTGCATGACTGATTATTTTCCCTTTGCCTTGTTGAGAAATTGTTGACAAAATGAGAAATGTTTTATTTTTGCTTTTGAAAGTTCTAGTACTACATTTCATAATATTAAAGACTTAAAGACTTTGCCTTTCACATAAGTAGTCATTTTATGACCTGAGCACTGGTGGCTCAGTGGTAGATGTTTCGCCTGCCATGTGGAAAGCCCAGGTTCGATTCCCAGCCAGTGCCCAAACCCCAGCCAGTAAATGCAGTGCCGGTCCCAAGCCCGGATAAAATGGGAGGGTTGCGTCAGGAAGGGCATCCGGCGTAAAACCTGTGTCAAGTTGTAGTGCAGACTGGGTATTCCGCTGTGGCGACCCCTTGTCGGGAGCAGCCGAAAGACCAACAACAGTCATTTTATGACCTGTTTATTTAAGGTACCTGTTGTCCTTCTTAACACATCTATAGCCTATTCTTGTCACTACATCCCATTCAGGATTAAGAAATTTTATTAAGTTGCTTTCACTTTTCTTTTTTATTAATTATTTAGATTAAATGATTATGTTGCCGATTTCACAAGCCTTTTACAACATTGTAATATGTTCTTTACTAAATTTTATTTCCTAACAAAAACAAGATATACCCTTTTTGCCTAGGATTAGCACCAAGTCATCACCAGTATCTGATTTCATCATCTCAACACCCAACCATAATTCAGCCTCTAACGAGAATCTCTCATGCTTTTGTTGATGGTTATTCCTCCTCCCTTTTTCAATGAAACTGTGGATCAGACTAGTTAATGCCTTAAATGCCACTGGAACCAATCACTAAAATTACAACTGTGATATTGTTATTAAAAAGGCTTATATTGTTGTCTACTGTTTGATTTTTAAAAAGAAGCAAAACATTTAATCCATACACATGAGGCATACAGATGGATTTGTGGACTGAGTGTTCATTCATGGCTGCACCAGAGAGAAGATGATACGTGATCTAAGCTAAAATAATAGCGAGAGCTTGTTTGGGTGGGGAAGGCACGATGCGATTCTCTAGGGCTTGATAAAGCATCGATGTTATCTCAGAACCAGACAGCAACCACAGGAATCCTGATGGCTCAAGTTTACTGATGAAACATTGCTTACTTAAACGTCCACCACGCTATTCAGTGGCAATCAGGCAACTCCATAAACTGACAAAATAACACGAGTTAAAGTGATAGCAACATACAAGGGGTGTCCTGGAAATTTTGAATATTTAGACATGCCTTACAAACGTCTGAAGATAGCGGTACACTAGAGAAATTAAGATAGGAGAATTAAGGTAACCTACTCTTAAAAAAAAATCACTGTGTCATGGTGTTAATCAACCACTTAAAACACACCAGCCAATGAAGAAAAATTATAATAGGTGTATATATAATTTATATATTTATGTGTGCATTTATACAGTAAATATACTGTATATATATGCACACATAAATATACAAATTAAATATAATAAAAGAAAGCGAAACTTGCATTCTAGAGTCATTACACATAAAATTAAATATGTGAATCTGTTTTTGGTTTCCATTTTAATGATTACAGTTCATAAACATCACAAATCCAGGATCTCAAAATATTAGAATTAACATTTTACTTGTAATGAATATAGCATAGCAGTTTTACTATTAAAATAAATTACAAGGGATAAACTTTCCTGTCATATTCTAATTTTTTTAAGTAGCGCATAGATAGATAGATAGATAGATAGAGTAGATAGAGTAGAAAAAAATACTAAATATAAAAAAATGATAAAAACAATCTCCAAAGTATCAAGCAGATAAAATATGTGCAGTAATTAACAATATATTATGGTTACCGGAGTCGTTAAACTTGACACGCAGAAGTACTTTGTTGATATGGTGTGTGTTTTTTGCTAGAAGGAAGTGAAAATTCAAGCGAACACTTTACATGTAATGGCTGGGTGAATTAAATAAATTATAATAAATATTATAATTGTAATTCAATAATAAATTACAATATTAGTAATACAGTTCACTGGTATCCATCTGGTGAGGATATAGTAATATTCCTGTGGAACAGTGACTAAGGGAATTCTAAAGTGCCCCGTCTGTAACCTTTGGGGAAACTCCAACAACGCGGCATGGTCTTAATTTAAATTTGAACATCTTTTTTTCTTAAGTCAACCCACCAGACCTGTGAATTATGGTTCTCTGCTATTGTTTTACCCTGCCAAAGGGAAATCTCCTAGGAATAGCCCTGTCACTTCCTGTGCTCATGGGAGTTCTTTTGAAACTCTAACGTATGAAGGCAGGAAGCATCGCTTCTCTGACAAGTTCTTTTAAACATTGTCCATGTTTTATTGTTTTACATTTTGAACTCGGCATACACTTTGTTTCAGCAGAGGACGATAGGAAAAAGTGTCTTTTGTCACAGGATATGATGGCAAGTATCTCCAGATATTTTTTTAAACTGAAAATATCGTGTGCATATAGTGCCTGCAAGGAAAGTGGCACACTGAGTCAAAAAATATATATACTGTATTTTTTTTTGTCCATATTTCAGGTAACTGTCCTGTAGTGCTAAGTATTAGACCTACAAATTTTTTTTTAATACCATAAACTGGCTTTTATGCATAATCAGTCATTTCAGTAAAATTTCGTCAAAGTGCTGTTGAAACGTCAAACACTGCTAACTGGTGGTTTTTAGATTTTATTCCTGTAGGATTTCTTAAATATCTTAAATATAGCCAAAAATGTGAACTTTTTAAAATTTTTGTATTAAAACAAGGCAAATATAAGCCTATCTCTATTGCTATTTAAACACTAAAAAAACTGATATTGAATGTGCAATTAAGTCTGCAATTAAGAGAAAAAGTGCAATTTAAAAACTGAAGAATAGTGCGATAGTTCCATATTTGGGGATCATGTTTTAAATATACAATTGGTACATTATACTACTGGATAACGTTTATAGTTTGCACAATCTGACAGCTTTCGTCTACTATTTATTTCCTGTATTATCTGTTTGTTTTACTTTTCTTATCTGTCTCGTTTTTATCACTGACTCAGAAAGCTTCGGCACAAAAAATTCCAATGCACCCCTACGGTATGTGTACAAAAGGCAAATAAAATCTCCTAAATCTTAACATTTTTTGCTATGTTTTTAAGCATAAACGTTAGGTATTTCTGTGAAGAACTGGCAAAAGTATGTTCCAGGAAAGCAAGAAAAAAATAGTCAAATTTGTCTAAAAGTAGTAATAAGCTTAGTAATCTTTATATGGTAAATGTAATTGTGGATTATTTGACTAGATTGAAGGTTTTTTGCATTTCGAGTAAAAGTCAAAGGCTGAATGGGTGTTAAATGAAAAGCACTCTCGGCAAAAAGAAGGGTATTTTATTAATTGCTTCTGCTTGCAAAGAAATCCGTACAGCTGTAGCACGAGAAACATGGCTTAAGGCAGTGTTAGTTCAGGCCCATGTGCAGTGAAGCAGGTGCGTTACAACCTATTCTTTTATTTGAGATGGAGATGGCTTAAGAACCGGTGAAACAAGCCCGTCATCATCTAAAGCTGCTTGTGTTTGTGTTAATTCTGGGTGATTTTTATGATGTATTTGGTTAATATAAATTCCTGCTTTAACACAGTTTCAAGGATTAATAATTGCAATATAAAATTTTTGACACTTGCAAATTACTGTGAAGCAATTTTTTAAATATCTGCTGCTAATATATATATTTTTTCTAACTTTGAGAACCATTTCACATTGGGTGGTTTTCTTACTGGCAGCATTCTCAAAAACACATATTGCTTCTGCAATTTTAAACAGGAGGAGTTGCGCTCATCAGGCTCATTAAGAGCGATGAACTTCCTTCCTGGAGACCATCGTGCCACCTAATTTTACCCCCTGTGTTTTAAACATGCATAAAGAATATATCTTTTCTAACAAGAGGGAAACGGTTTGATCAAGTGTTTGCATGGCTAATTATTGCCTATAGAACATACTGTATATACACCACCAGGTATTAATTATGCACAAACCATCGCATTCTTATTGAGAATTCAGGCCAGTCTGTTCTGATCGAGGTGGTGACACAAAGCATTTATACTGGGTTAAAATTATGATTAGTGGGATATTAGGCTCTCAGTAAACACAGCTTATGATGTGTGATGCGTTATAAGCCAGCTGTATAATCATTGTTATAGATTTAATAAGCGAACAGGAAGGGTACTCAGAGTTAAGAAGACTAACTTAAGTGTACTTAAGCTTGTAGTGGCATTTCATATCGCTTTTCAAGACGTGCTTTTCATTTACTGTCTTATACTATAATGTATAGTATTTAAAAATATTTTTTTATTTTAAATTTACTTGATTTAAAAGAATCATTGTTTGCCATAGATGGTACACATCTATTTCTGCACATATATTTTTCATACTCCATTCTAATATAGAGAAAATCGAAATTGTGAATTATGTATTTATGGTATTAGGCAAGAAAAAAAAAAAAATTTGGAAATTGTTCATAAAACAAAGTTTTGCCCACCAAAACTTGCGTTTGTCATTTGGAATAATGGAATAAAGTAAATAATGCTGATTTGTGTGTGTGTGTGTGTGTGTGTGTGTGTGTGTGTGTGTGTGTGTGTGTGTGTGTGTGTGAGAAAGCGAGAGAGAGAGAGAGTTTGAGATTGGAGTGCAGGGTGGACCAGGGCGCTACTTTGCTAATCTCCTTTACTAACACGGCTAGACATTAAGCTTTTTCAGCTTAATGCTTTTTAAAGCTTTTCACCTTCTGATTGCCAAACATACCTGTCGATTTGGAAAAGGAAAATGTGGGTCTGTTTAAAACATGGAAATCAGCAGAGATGTGCACAACTTTTATAATTTATGGTTTTGAACAACTTTTATATATTTCATATACTTTTATGTCTATGCTTATCTTAAAATATAGACAGGCAACAATTACATGGCTGGGACTATTTTTAATTAAATTATATGCTATGAGTCCAACCCATTCAATCTCAGAACATAAACTGACATGTTCTTTTAAAATCATCACATTCCTTGACTGATTTTGTCATTCCTGCTGATTTTGTTGCATGTCAGTGTTTACATAAATTGTCAGGTTACATCTAAAATGATCAAAGTTTAAATAGTATATAAATATAGATATACACACTACCGTTCAAAAAGTTTTAGAACACTTGCAGATTTCTTTGTTTTTGTTTAGTGATTTATTTTCTACATTCTACAACAATACTGGGGATTTTAAAACTATAAAATAACACATGGAATTAGGTAATTACGTAACAACAACAAAAACAACAGTTAGTTGTTATTTTAAGACACAGAGGTCAGCCTTTCTGTAATAGTTCTTGCAAGAACAGTATTGTCAAGTGCATTTGCAAAATCCATCAAGCACCATAATGAAACTGGATCTCATGAAGGCCATCCCAGGAGGGCAAGACCAAAACCTACCTCTGCCGCAGACGAGAAGTTCATTTAGAGTTATCAGCCTGAAAAATGACCAATTAACAGCACCTCAGATTAGAGGCGTTAAGAAGTCTTTACAGAGCAGAAGTAGCAGACGCATCTCACTGTTCAAAGGAGATTAATGCATTTTTTGGACGCCTTCAGCATTATAAAAAAAAAAAATCAAGAACAATCTTGGAGTTAGAAAGTGACCCCAAACTTTTAAACGGTAGTGTATATTTTTTTCCCTTTTTAACAAGACATATTATTTTGTTAGTAAAAATATTCTTAGGCAACAACGCAGTATCCCTGAAAAGAAAATAGCAATGCATCTAAAAGGGTCTATTTTTTCAAGCCTTTCTATTCTCCCAATATGTGGAAGTAATGGATTTACAGACCTGTGCCCCAGTGTTTTATATGCACCTGCATGTGTATATGTGTGTATGTGTACAGTAGATAAACTTCAAGCAAAGCTTATAATAAAAGGATTTAAGGAGATTAGATTATAGGAAGGCTCAGTTGGTGTTTTGTTCACTCACTCACAGTTATTCTGCTACTGTTACTCAGCACGACCTTTCTGCTTTCCTCCTCAGGCTATGGTGGCGTGTTACCCTGGCAACGGCACGAAATACGTGCGTCATGTCGATAATCCAAACGGGGATGGACGCTGCATTACCTGCATCTACTATCTGAATAAGAACTGGGATGTGAAGGTGCAGTATGATATTGCGCTACCTCGCTTTTCTGCTAATCTCAAACCTGCTTGTTTACCATTAAAACATCATCCACGTGCCAGGGAATATTTCATACATAACCAACAGATATACCAGAACACCCATTATATAGATGATTTTAGTTCTTCTATAATTTCTAGCTCTTATCAGCATCCGTGATCTGTTTGTGTTTGTTTGTTTGTTTGTTTGTTTGGCGCGTGCCTGTGCGTTCAGGTTCATGGCGGATTGCTACAGCTCTACCCCGAGGGCCGAAACGTCGTCGCTAACATCGAGCCATTCTTTGACCGTCTGCTCATTTTCTGGTCAGACCGGCGAAACCCTCACGAGGTCAAGCCGTCCTACGCTACTCGGTGAGTTAGCTTTTGAGACTTTACAGTGAGCAGAGTGTAGCTTTAACAGAAACAAGCCACATCAGGGCTGTTTGACATCACACACACACACACACACATAGTCACACGGTTCCTATTTCCTTGCAATCTGTGACTGGCTGCAGGGTTTTTTTTTTCTGTGCTCACACGCACATGCTTCCTCTTGACACAAGTCCTTCATGACCTCTTACCTAGCCAACCATAGTATTCTCTCTCAGTCTCTCTCTCAGTCTCTCTCTCTTGCTCTCTCTCTCTCTTACACACACACACACACACACACACACACTTTCACATTCATTGCGTTCCAAATTTCCCCACTGTGTTCTTAATGCTCTTTTCAACAACCCATGAATAATAAAATGGGTTTTATAAAGGTATAGTAGTTCTGTATCTAGAGGGGTTTATCTGTTAAAGTTTAATTTTGTCCTGTGTTATTAATTCTATAGTCTTTTTATAGAGAAATAAAACCCACATTTGTTTAAGTTTCCTGCAACCGCGAGCTGGTTTGCTAGCAAATCCAGGTGTTGTCATACTAATTAATGTGTAAAAGCTAACAAATCATGTAATACAATTACAGTGTAGCTTATTAATGAACTAGCAACAAAAGTCACATAGCGATAATATTTTCCTCGCTAACACTAACGTAGGGCCATGTTTCATGTCTAAGATTATGCAAACTTTGTGTCTATCTTATTATGCATGTGCACTTCTGGATCTGCATGGTGGTTAGAGAATGAATTGTTTGGACCAACCTGTTTTCTCTTCATAGTTTGACTTTGTATTCAGAAATGTTTATATGTTTAATTTTTCACTCTTTCACAATTCGAGTCCTGAAATATGCCTGTGCCGCCAGGAAAAAAAATCTTTAGATGTGATAACCTGGTCATTCAGTACATTCTGGTCATCAGCTGACTTTTTATTCTATTGCCACATAATGTTGTCGAGCCGAGATCTGACAAGGGGCTTGTACAGTGGCCACTATGCATGATGGGTGTGTTACTTTTTGCACTTCCCTTCTCATCCTGACACTCTCATCGCGCTGGAATAGGGTCAGTCTGGACTCATCAGACCACTTTTTCCATTGCTCACAGCAAATTGAAGTGTTTTTTCCTGACTAGTCACACTTACAAGTGGTTTTATGGACTCCCAGTGGTGTGAGTCCTCATTGGATTGTATGTGGAAATGTTCTTACTTTCACATAGCTGTGATTTTTTTGACTATGCATCTTTATTTAGTGTTTAAGTGACCCCCATTCATGATTTTTTCTTTCTGAATACATTTTTTAGCACAGTCCTTACAGTTTTTAACAATGTGTTGAAGTCTTCTTAACCCAATTCCAGTAATTTCAAATCTCCTTAATTTTCAGTGCTTGATGCAGCCAATAATTTGTCCCCTCTGAAATGACCTTTTTTTGGCCAGGCAGTGCATATTGTATATTAATTTTCTTTAGCAGCGTAATATTCTGTGACAGCTGAGGGGTGAGGCAGGGCACAGGAAGTACGCTTTTCCTGAGTGAGCAGCAGAGCTCATACTGCGGAGAGCGAGAGAGTGGAATAAACAAACGAGCCCACTCCTCAACATAGCTCTCCGGATGCAGATTTCGGGCAAGCTTTGGCTTTGACTCCTGTCTGCCTTTATCACATCAGACTATTTACTACACCAGCAATCTGGTTTACACCCAGTCGAACATCCCATGCAGAAAATATATACAAAGGCAGTGTTGCACATTCATTGTTACAGTGTATGAAGAGAAAGTTACTAAAACTACAGTTTAATTGATTGTGAATTGTTTGTGGTGTTATTGAGCAGAGTTTGACATTTTGCATGCCTATTCATTTATTGTCGAACAGGTGTATTTTATTACAGAACTCACCTCATTTGTTTTTGTTTTTTTTACACAGATACGCCATCACTGTTTGGTACTTTGACGCGAAGGAGCGAGCTAACGCCAAGGAAAAGTACAAACAAAGTGAGTTTCAGTAAATTATTTACTGAAAATAACAAAAAAGCCTGTTTGACATATGTTCCATTGCAACGTGTTTTATTTCAAGATGGTAACATTACCACGTTAATCTTTGCATCAGTTTCTAAATGATGATTATAGTGAAGTATCGTTTTTACGTTCTTACGTAGAGATGCACCGATTGCAGTTTCCTGCCCTGACCTGTCGATTGAGATTTTAGACATTTCCGATTTTGTCCCGTCAGCACAAAAAATTTTTTTGTAACTCTTCATTGTCAAACAAATCTCAAAGTAAAAGTTTTTCTGGACCGAATATTTTAGTACAAATAAATATAAACTGAAAAGATGGCGATAGCCTCCAACTATTAGGACGAAGGCGTTCAAAATGCTTCCTCTAAGACCAATGATGCCAGGCTAATAGGTTTTCCAGCTGCAATGGAAGAGCTGCAAGGTGCAAGAATGACACCCCATTCCGTCTTATCAGTCAGGGCATCTTTAGTTTTAAGCAGATCTGTACAGTTAAGTTTATCTATGCTGGTCTGCAGTAACATTTTTAAGGTCTTTAGGATATTATAACATTATACGATCTCTGTTCTGTCTCCTATATACTGTATAAGACGCTATAGTAAAGGCTACAGTAACTCTACATGATTACTCTTTACATCCATGCTGAGCGGAACATCATATCTCTACGGCCAGCATGCCAAACCATGAGGCGAATAGGCTACAAGCAGAATACTACATCAGGTTTCACTTCTGTCAGCCAAGATCAGGAATTTGAAACTGCAGTGGGCACAGACTCAGCGACATTTGAAGATTAGAAAGAAACCTCGACTTGCTCGACTTTAAGATTCCAGTATCGCTTTCCTTGTAGCATAGTGGGCATTTTTCTGGAGAACCCAAATGTATTTTTCTGGTTAATCAAACTTCACAAACAGTTAAATCTACTTGGAATTTAAATGGTTAACCTTTGTTAAGCTAAAAATGTATTTATATTAGATTAATTAAATAAATAGTGAATAATATAATGATTAATATAATAGGGTGATATTTCATTAAGAATTCAATGATAACTATTAATATAGTCTTTATCTGTGTCATTTGTTTAATTAGTTATTTTCACTTTTTAAAAAGATGAAAAAAAAAAGTATAATAATAATTAGAAGTATGTTTCATTCAGGACTGTAAATTCATTCTGGTGTAAATTTCTATCAGAAACTCATCCAAGAAGTGTGTGGCTCATATTCAAGAGAACTCAGGAAGTTTTTACTTCCACTAGAATGTTCTGGATCCTCAGTGGGCATAAACAGTTTTTTTCTTCCCCTGTGCTAACAGTGTTCATGTTTCTTCTCTTTACAGCTACGGGACAGAAAGATGTTGAAGTGCCAGTCAATCAAGCGGATAAAAAATAAGATTTCACCAGCTCAGGCATCCAAGTTTGTTGTTCCATGTATGTGCCTACCCATGCTGCTACCCGAACAACCGTTTTCACGGGAAGACACAAGGAGCAGGACGAGCAGTTTAAGCCATTTCAGGCGACAGGAAGAATCCCTTCTCATGTTGGCCTGGGACTCAGCAACCATAAACACTTTAGTGAGAATTTCAGGCTGCTTGATGGAGAAGGGGTCAGGCTGAGTACACGCAGAAGATGGACACAGAATGAAGGAGCGGTGATTCTTGTCAGTCAGATTCAGCTTGGCAACTACTGAAAATCTCAAATTTGAAAATATTATATGAATGAAATTGCCAAAATGTATTACAAAATGATCACTACTGTAAGTTCCATTTTTTGCATAGTAATAAATCAGATTTTCTTTGATCCTTATATTAATAAGCACTTCCTTTTGGAGAAGACACCCATTTCAGTAGTCAAGTTCAGATGCTTTGGGCTTGGAAGGAGAAGAGGAAGTGACGAGTGACTGTCTGACTCGGGCCTGATCATATCATATAAGCTGAAGTAAAGCAGTGGTCATGTTGAGCAGTGTTATTGCCCCTCAGTGAAATACAGTACACCCGCTCCAACACCTACACATCACAGTGAACTTTACGCTCCAGACATTTTAGAGTAACCAGAGGACCTTATGACTGCTGGTACCGAGTTGGATCAGTTCCTCAGCATCAAGGACTAGCCTTCACACTCAGACATGTCTTATGTGTATAATCTACAGAAGATTTGTAAGGCTGTACAGCAGGAGGGTCAAAACAGTGTTCACTGACTGTAATTTTTACATGTATGGATGTGTTTTATAGTGAGAATGTTAGATATGCTTTCATGATTACGCCTGTAACTTTTTTCTTTTTTCCTAAAGTAAATGGCCTTCACTTGTTAGAAAGCACAGGCACACTGAGGTGTGCATGCATGTCTTTAAAAAGGCTACTGTGGCACTTCACTGAGTCACCTTTAAAAACAGGGAGATGACAATCTCTTATTCAACAAATCGAGATCGGATCATCTAGGATAGTCTGTCTGTTTCATGCATACATTCCCCTGATTGCAAAATGTTTGGAAATACAGGTAATTTGTAAAAAGTACAATTACAATAAAGACCCCTTTTGGTCTATCTAACTGGAGAGTTTTTTTTTTTTTTTTTTTTTACGAGTCCAGGCGAAAAGAAAATGACAATACAAACTGAAAGAGGTCACCTTTGACATAACTTCAGCATCATGAGCTTAAAAAAGGGTCACATATATATAGAGTTTTTCATAATCACTACCAGATAAATTCCAGTCATGTACCTTGTCAAAGATGTTTCCAGATGAAGAAAAACAAGAATGTCATTAAGGAACGTTAAAAAGTTACTGTAGTTACAATAGTCTTGTTTATTGTCTAGAACAATAAAGTGAATTCTTTCTAAAACTGACCTGGATTATATTGTAACTAGACACTTGGTAAGAGAGCGAACAGGCTTTAGATAGCAGATTGAAGGAGAAGATATTAACAAGCACTTTAATGTAGATAATGTCATACTAACATTAAATGATCAGTATATACAATATACCTCATACTGTAAGGATGTGCTTAATTTTTCCTCAATCTGCATTATTAAATCTCGACGTTTAAAGCACTTAAACCTCACAGAACATCAAAGTTAATTTCCCTTTAGAAAACTCAATTCTTTTAGATGTTTTTTTTCAAGCACCTTTTCACATGAAAGGATTTAACCTGAATATTTACTTTTAAATATTTGGGGATTTTTCAGTTTATTTGTTTTCAATAACCTCTTGAAGACTTCAAGCTAAAACTGTTTTATATTTAGACTTAGGAAATTGCATAAGTAATGATCAAAGAAACATAATGCACTATTAAAATGTCAGATTAAGGCAGATGGGATATCATGAGCTGAAAGATGCACTACAACCTTACAAAAAAGACTATCAAAGAAAATAAGCTTTCATGTCATTCATGTTCACTTTTATTTTCTTAAGGTTTGGGAAAGAAATCTTTGTGAGTCTTTTGAATGGAGTCCTACCTGCTTCATTTTTTTACATGGTAGACATCGATGAGAAGAGATGAACTACTGATAAACCTCGAAGGAATGTAAAAGCTAGGGTTTTAGTGTCAGAGTAAGACAATCCACTTTTGTTTTTTTCAGCAACATTTTTTTATACAATTGCCATTTTTTTCTCTCAATAATATCTCATTGTTGTTGCTAAAAAAAGAAACAATCCAGACTAGGACAAGGAAATTGGGTTAAGAAAATAACAAGTAATTGGACTCAGAGAACGTTTTTTTTAATCAGTGCTATTATTTATTACGGATGTACACAGATCAGTCGTATCATTGCAATGCTAAACAGGATCCAATACAGTATTGTTTGCGTCCCCCTTGTGCCACCGGGTCTGATCTGACCCCTCGCGGCGTGACTTCACAAGACCTGTGTGGGTGTGCTGTGGTATCTGGCACCAGAAAGTTGGCAGTGGATCCTTTTGGTCCTGTGGGTTGTGGGGTGAGGCCTCCATGGATTGGACGTGGTTGTCCGGTGCAATCCATAGACACAATCGGATTGGGATCTGGGGAACGTTGAGGCCAGATAAACAACCTGGAACTCTTTGGCTGCTAAGCCCCATACACGGCGGGATGTGGTGCACTGCGTGTTCTGATAACTTTCTTTCATGGCCTGCATTGATGGTTATTATTTTTCTCTTGTTGGCCTTTGGTACCTGTGGACATTGGCTCAGCCTTGGGTGCCCATGATCCCGTCACCAGTTCACTGGAGTATAAATGCTAATCAATGTTTATGTGTTAAAATGAAGTGGTGTTAATGTTACAGCTGATCGGTGCACACAGTTATGGATCTTTTAAAGATAAATACTCTTATAAAGATAAATAGCCATAACATTAACATTTAGCTTTGTTCTGTGGTTGCTTTGATTAGCAGAAAGAGGAACACAACTTCTTGCTATGCAATGCACAGATCACACAGTAAACCACAAATACATTGTGTGATGGAAATAAGAGAAAAGATTCCTCAAAGCTGTCAGACTCAGACAGACACAGGTTTTCTTACTATTATAATGATTAAAGGAGGGGGAGCTGATTGTTCTAGACGGGTGAAACTCTGCTCATCTTAGCCTTCGCTTGCAGCTGGAGGTTCGGTTTCTGGAATGTGTCAACAAACAGGAAGTGTTTTTCCATATCCGGTCTGAGCACTGACAAGTGAGTGGAAATTTCCTGGTTCTTCACTATGCTGACTCTAAATGTGTGTGTATACATTGTGTGTGTGTGTGTGTGTACATTGGCCTGACCTTGCCTGTTCGCTCAAGGTACTTTCCCAGGTTTTTAACTGGGACGTTATTCAACGCTGCCCTCAAACATGCTGAATATGCACGAGACGGACTGGCCGAACACACGGTCTGGATAAAAACAGCACTCTCTCAGCAACTCGGCAGCGGCTTCTGCAACAATAAACATTCACTTAAAAATAATTGACTGTGATTGATTAGTATTAAGGCCATGTTTTGTTTTCAGCAGTTAATACACCCTCTGCGCTTGTTAAGAAGAAACAGGTATAACATGTTCTAAGAGAGGGAGATCAATTACAAGTTACAAGAACAGTCAGACTGCCTTTAAGACGAGAATGAACCGCACACACGACTTCACTTCCCTCCATAGCATCTCTACCGCTCCGCATCAATAAAAGATTGTGAGCTGGAATTACACACATCTACTGTTGTAACCATGATCCGAGTTTATATTCAGCCCAGGCCGCTCCGTCAGAAGAGGATCAGAGTGTCTCAGCGGGTACGGATCTGGCTTACTGTTCAGAAGGTTGAGAGTTCAAGCCCCTGAGTACCGACAAACTGCTGCTCTCGGGCCCTTAACCATCTGTGCTGCAGGGGTGCTGTAACATAACTGACCCGACGCTCTTCTGAGCAAGCTGGGATGTACTGTAGAAAGACAGGATTTCACTGTAATGCATGTTCTATTCTGAACATCTGTGACACACATTAGTCTCCTTCAAATCTTTAACTTTAAGAGCATAAACAGCTGCACGCGATTAAATTTAGGAAGTTATTGTATTAAAAAAAGATTGCATATTATATATCAAAATAAATAATATAACAATGAAGGAATTGATTACATAAGCAGACCGACCCACAGAAAGAAGAAGCTGGAGATTATACATTGTGTGCTCTGGGATTGGCCTGCACTGTGGCGTGACAAGGTGGAATAAGACATGGAAGTTACACAGCTCTAGACATCAAAGATGTGTATTCTTTTCCTTCACACACTTCTCTCTCTCTCACAGACACACACACACTCGCTGTTTTCCCATGACTCCCTGGCTTCCTCTCTGCACTCCTCACGCTAACAGCACATCAGGTAGGACAGGAGTGCTGGCCAAAGAAACGCCAAGAAGCAGACAGAGACAAAGGACTCCAGGCAGGAAGAAGCCATACACTTACCCAGAAAAACAAACAAGCACACACATTCTCTCTCTCGCTCTCTCTCTCTCTCTCTCTCTCTCACGCACATGACTGCACAAAACCATGCACAGATACAGGGTCTCACATACAAATTTTATTTATTAAAGTTAACAGTGTCAAAACCTTCCCTATGCCCTTTCTCATTTTGCAAATAAACAACACGTATGCTCCAAAATAGCTATTGTCTTATCTGTTTTTTTTCTTATCCAGGGTCAAATATAGTATGCAGCTGGAAAGTGAACTGGAAAAAACCTGAACTGTCAATACTTGGCAAGAACAATGATAAAAAAAAAGCACTCCTCTGATCATTTTTGTTTGATCCATACTTCAAAAAACAAAAAGTTTTTAAAAAGCGTGTCAAAAACAAAGTGCAATTGAATTCATTACACCAGAGATCAATATTGTATTTTTTTAAATAGCTAATATCCTAAAATATTACTTTGTATTAAAAAAATTTATTAATAAAAAAAAAGACACAAGTACATCAATGTGGATACTTTAAACAACCAAAAGTATACTCTTTCGATGTTTTCACAAGTCTAAGTCGACACTTTTGATAAATAGAAATATTTATCACATTTAATCCACCACTTCTAGCAATAAGCCCCTACGTTTAATTGTGTAACTCAACTGCACACGTTTGAATGCCCTGACTTATGTTTAGTTGGTTAACAGTGACACCTTGTGGAAGCCTTGTGTAATTACAACATGATGAGTTTTGAAAGTCCTGTGTCTGGTGGCATTACATACTTACCGTCCACTTTAATAGGACACTGTGGACCTGTTTAGTCATAAACTTCACAATCGGAATAGTTAAAAACAAACAGACAAACAACAACAACAACAACAAAAAACAATAATAATCTTCAACTTTTCAGTTTGAGTGAGTCTGTAGCATTAGCCTCAAGTTCTTGGCTGACTTGAGAGGAAGTCGATATACAGTACAGCTTTGGAAATGATAAATAAGATACCACTGAATTTACTTCAGAAAACTTCTGGAATGTCATCAAGAGGAAGACAGATAGTCAAAAACCATGAAGCAAAGCTGAGCTCTTTGCTTTTTTTTTTTTTGCAAAGTGTGCTGTAAGGTTACCCTACAGCAATGTAAAAGACTAAATCAAATTCAACCACATACAGTCATACACAGTACAATATGCAGTGAAATGCTTGTACGACCGCCAGTGACCTTAAAAATAAAATAAAAACTATATATAAGGAATAAATATTAATAAAAAGAAATGAAATACAAAAGAAAATAAATGTAACTAGTAAAATAAACAAACTGTACAAATAAGGGCATAATAAAAATATTACAAAATATAGAAATATAGGAATATAGGGGTGGATATATATATATAAACATTTTAAAATGTTTTAAAGTGCCATTAAAATGTTTTAAAGTGGCAAAGTGTCATGTGCAAAATGGCAGATATATATAAACATGTATTGTATAAAGTGACTTATGAAAGTGACATGTGCAATGGTTTCAGATATGTAAATATATTGCATGAATGTGTCCATGATTGTCCAGTCAATGTCAACGTTTAAAAGATAGTACTCCTGCGGGAAGAAGCTCCTCCTCAGTCTCTCTGTGTTGGTCTCGGTGTCCCAGACCGCAACAGAGAAAACAGTCCATTGACTAGTGGAGAGCATTGCAACTGTACTTGCAAATTGGGGTTACTCCACCAAATACTGATTTCTTAATGATTTTTGCCAAAGCATTAACACAATTTGTTTACAAATTATTTGCATTTTGTTTTATTTGACTTATTAAAGACCTGCAAATACTGCATGATGTTGGGTTATTTTGATGTGCTGTGATGTCATTTCCTTTAAATAGACACTCTAAAAACTATAATTATATCTTGAATTTGGGAAAATATTGTCAGCAGTTCACAAAAAATGAAACAAAACTGTTTAACTTACCAATACATGCACCTGTAAGGAAAAAAAAACAGAAGAAACTGATTATTTTGCTGTGGTCTCTTATTTCTTTGCAGAACTGTATTTTGCTTTTGAAGCCCATCCACCTCAAAGTTTGATGTTTAATGCATACTGAGAGGCTTTTCTGTTCACTACGGTTGTAAAGGTTGTAACCTTATGTAAGTTACTAGATCATTGCTCTCAGCTGAAACCAATGTGGCTGTTTTCCTCTCTTATTGATAGGGCATTTCCACCACAGAACTTTCACTGTTATTTTTTTGCTTTGGCATTTTTTGGCTTTGGTGTAAGCTATGTAGACTGTTGTGTGTGTCACAATCTTAGGAGATCAGCAGCTTCTAACTGGCTCCTCCTGCCCCAATCCTCCCTGACTGCTGATGACTTTGCCACATTTGCTCCCAAACCAAGGCCTACACCAGAACATTAGGACCTTCCCTCTCCTCCCTTAGCAGAATTTTCCAACTGATGAGATTCAGCAAATCATCTGGTCAGCCAATCCCACCACCTGTTCATTAGACCCAATCCCTTCCGTAATGCTCCAGGCCATCTCACGAGACCTCCTTCCCTTCATCACAACCATCATCAACTATTCCAGATCATCTGGTCATGTTCCTGCTACTTTTAAGAAGGCAAGAGTTATTCCCCTGATCAAGAAACCCTGTCTGGATCCAGCAGATGTCAGCACCTATCGCACAGTATCGCTTCTCTCTTTTATTTCCAAAATTCTTGACTGTTTTCAACCAAATGTCTCTTTATCCCTCACAGAACAACTTTAATAATCCCAACCAATCCAGATTCAAAAGGCGCTATTCCACAGAGCCTGCCCTTATGTCAGTCACTTAGAAGCTCCATGCTGCTAGATCAGCCAAACTATCATCTGTCCTCGTCCTCCTGGATCTGTCAGCTGATGCTCGCCTACAAAGCTAAAAATGGCCCAGCACCCACTTACCTCTCAGCTCTAATTATAGCACGTTCCCTCCAATCCTCCAGCACTGCGCGCCTCGTCCCACCATCTCTCAGGGATCAAGGAAGACATTTATCCAGACTCGCTTCTGTTCTGGCACCTAGGTGGTGGAAAGAACTTTCTCTAGATGTCCGTACAGCTGAGTCTTTGACAAGCATTAAATGACTACTTAAGACGTATCTGTTTTTTAATACATGGACTAATCCCCCCCCCCCCCAGGCAAAAAAACAAACAAAAAAAACCCCTTCCCAACTGTGTTTGACTGATGGCACCTACTAAGTAACCTAGTATCCCAGTGTAAGTACGGTATCTATCCAATGGCGGAAACATCAAAGCAGTTTTTGTAAGTCGCTCTGGATAAAAGCGTCTGCCAAATGCCTAAATGTAAATGTTCTAAAATATTCAAATGATCATTTCTCGTATCAAAATCCATGGCATGATCAAAGTCACAAAGATCACACTTTTGATGGGAACATCAGGTGAATCCCATGACCAGAGTCTTAATGATTTCATGCATTGTATCGCTGCCACTTCCCATTACATTCCTATTAAAGTGGACGGTGAGTGTTTTTACCAGGTTGTTTTGAAAGGTGTAAAAGTTGAGACCTGTTATTTAACAGAATGGACATATAACAGGGAGTCAACCAGCATTGTGGCCTAACCTATTGAATTTAGAGACTAAACCCAGAACACTCAAACTAAAAATGGGGTTATTATTGGGTTTATTATAAAAGTAAATTAATAAACAAACAATTAAATGATAGCTGTATTTTGAAAACATAACCTCCAGTATCATGGTTCAATATCAATATTAATATCAACATAAACATAAATACTGTAGAATTGCCAATTAGCTTACTCAGCAATGCTTTGGACTGTAGGAGCAAGCTGGAGGAAACACACAAAGCATGGGATAAACAAGTAACTCCATGTTCACAGGCACAATGGTGGGACGAAGTCACAGTGACACATGTATATAAGTTTTTTTGTGCTACAGGTTTATTAAACTTGAAAAGAGACATTAAAACACATCACTGGACTCCCTTTGAAGGCTAAAGAAGGCTAAATCTATCTATCTATCTATCTATCTATCTATCTATCTATCTATCTATCTATCTATCTATCTACCTACCTACCTACCTACTGTACCTACCTACCTACCTACCTAAATAAAACATGCTTATTTGAAATATATACCATCTATAGCTTATTTGAAATATAAAACCACCACTTGTTGACTTAAAATACAAATAATATGTTAATGGAGTTGGGAGAAATGTATAAAAATAAATGATTCATATCAATAATAGACAGTTTAGTTCTGTCAGTTTAGTTCTCATTAGGAAAGTATGAAAGCTGACAGAAAAAGTTGTACAACCCCCCTTCCCAAAAAAAGAACCCTAACTATCTAAGTGTAATGTCATCATTTTGTACTTTGCCTTAATTTAAAAAGGTTTTAAATGAACAAATAAAAATAACAAAAATATATGCGACTATTTAGTGTAGAGTATAATATACAGGTTAAGCCTTCCTTGATTTCAAATATATATTACACAAAACCTAGGCTAAGTAAAATAATTAATTCATTCATCTTCTACACCGCTTATTCCGTACTGTGAACTGTGGGAGGAAAACCAGAAGACCCACCAAGCATGGGGAGAACATGCAAACTCCATGCACACAGACCACTTGTGTGTTGCCATTTTAAATGATATATTTTTAAAAAGTTGTTCATAATGCTGCAACATTTATGTTTTTATTGAGCAGTTTTTAAGGTATGATGGTATATAATCAGGAAGCAGTGTGTTAAGGCTCCGACTCAGATCAAGTCCCAGATCCGCCAGGTTGCACCTGTTGGGCCCTTGAGTGAGGCCCTTAATCCCGTCTGCCCCAGGGGTGCCGTATAATAATAGTACCAGGCTACTAACAAAAGCTATGATATCTGAAGGATAAAGAATTTTACTATGTCAGAGTAATATATGACGAATAAAGGGTAATTAAGAAAGAAAGGGCTGTAAATTATGTGATTAGTTGTGAATCAGGGAGCAAATAAAACACTAAAAGAGCAAGCAAGAGTTGGGATTCACTGCTGTAGAGAAGAACCCTTCTGTTTATACGCTATACTACTGGACCTGATAAAGACAAGGCCTGTAGATGGCGCTGTTTGTGTTTCCGATGATTTTTTTTTACACACACGGCGCTCCTCTTGATCGGAGTCGTTGGAAGGTAAAAGGGTCAGAGGTAGCAGGAAGGAGGCGCTTCGCTCAGTCATGGCGTCTCTGAGCTGGTGGTCGGTGCGGATGTACCGGAGAGTGTCTCCGCTGTGTAGCGCCGTGATGAGGCTCACGGTGCCGCGTTGCGCCCTGCTGAGTCCCGGGCGGCGGATCCATAGAGCGCCGAGCCGCTGGCAGACGGAGAAAGGAGTGTGGGGGAAAACACGGGCTGTGGAGCAACAACACCTGACCGAGCTGGACAAGGCGGATGCGCTGGTAGTGTGGATGCAGGGCTAAGGCTCAATACACAGTCAAGTTTACATTTAGCACTGACCTGAAAAGAAAGATGAGAAAAATTATTAGTTCCGGGTTTGCTTCTGGTTTTGACCAGCTACACGCGCTGTAATATAACAAGTGTGTAAAAGTAGTCCCTGTTCTGACACACTGTTTAGTAGAGGGGTGTGTGCGCGCGCGCGCCACACCTGCATGTTTTATACTGTTTAACTGTGTTGACTTGGGCTGCTTGATTATAGCAGAATGTCATAGTCAACATTATGTTGATAAAAATTATGTACCTCTCTATATAAAACACTATATGGACCTGCAATGACATTGTATCCAAAAACATGTATGTAAATATATGAGTTGGTCCCCCCTTTGCAGCTACTGTATAACAGCTTCCACTCTACTTGGAAGGCCGTCCTCAAGATTTTGGAGTGTTTCTGTGGAAATTCCTGTCCATTCATTCTGTTGAACATTTATGAGGTCAGGCACTAATGTTAAAAGAGAAGGCCTGTCTCACAGTCTCAGTTCCAGATTATCCCAAAGGTGCTCAGTGGGGTTGAGGACAGGGTTCTGTGCGAGCCAGTCAAGTTCTTCCACACCAAAGTTATCAAACCCTGCCTGTATACAGTACCATGCTCTGTGCAATGAGGTACAGTCATGTTGGTCTAGACAAGGGCCTTCCCCAAAGTTGGAAGCATAGCATTGTCCAAGATGTCTTGGTATGCTGAAGCATTAAGATTGACCTTCACTGGGGTTAAGGGGCCTGATTGAAACACCCGAATTCAATAATTAACAGGTTTGGCTAAATACTTTTGTCCATACAGTGAATCTATAGGGCTCAGGATTGTGCAGTACGGAGTGTTTGTTCCACTGTTGTGGATATTACTTTTTTGTTAAATGGTGAACAAAAAGCCTCAGAGCATGGAAAAGCTAAGTATCAGTTAAATAAGCTGCGTATCTTACTAACTTATTACATTATAAATGTAACCTCTTCGGCTAAGAATAAACAAATATTAAAAATACATCTAATTATGAAAATATACAGCGTTTTGTTAGGGTTATGGATGTAACATTAAACAGACATTTTTACAGGTTTTCTACAAACTTTGAGTATTAACAACTACCACAGAAAGCATTACATTTGTACCCTGAAAAAGCCTTAATTAAATCCAAAATGTTTAGATTTGATCATTTTTGGAATAAATGATTTAGGACAGCTGTGATAGTTTGCCACCCTGTCCACGGTGTACCCCGCATTGTGCCCCAGGTCTCCTTAGATCTAGCTTCATGGCTTTACGACGATAGCCTTACAGCACACCGATATAGCAGGGACTGATTCATGGTCATGGTGTTGATATCACCCAGATGAGGGAAAAATTGTTTCAATGATGTATTGCTATGTTTTTCTGTGGCAATCGCCTTACTGATTTAAATCTATTTTTTTAAATAAATTTTTCATTTATAAATGTTTTTATATGAGGTGATAAAAGGTTGCTGTTCCTCTATAACCCTACAGGTAGTGCTTTCTGGACTGTATACACACTGCCAGGCAGCACAGCATCCTGTGTTGTAGAAGTGAATTATTTTTTATTAAGTTTTATTTTTATTAAAACTTAAAGAAAATGTAAAATCATGAAAAAAAAATCAGGATCGGGCTATTTCTAAAATTGTGATTGCAACAGAATTGCACTACAATTCAATTTGTTAGGAAATTGTAAATCAGCTATTTTTCTGGCTCTTTTCTCTCTCTCTTTCTCTCTCTCTCTCTCTTTTTTTTCATCATTTTTTTGTGTCTTTTTCATGCCCCGTATTGGAATTTACTGCTTAATTTTCAAGAAAAAGATTAGCCAATATAAGCATACTGCATGTAGTTGCCTAGTACTTTTAGCGTATCAGTATGGTTCTGTAGCAACGCTATGAATTATCCCAACTCTGTCCTCCCGTGGTAAGGTTGACCTTTGCATGAAAATGACCTGCTTACTTATTTATTTCACTCCCAGTCCATATGCATTAAACATGGTAATATACTCCAGTGCTTTATTTATCCATGTATTTATGTATCCTCTGGTTGCATTCATATTTATCAACTAGAATACATGTAACTTAGTAGCAGTACTATAATTTGTTCCTCTTCAGTTAATGCTTTGTTTATGGTGGATCCATGCTGGAGTCTATCTGCTTTGTGTGGTAACAGTACATACTGTGCAATTCTCATATTTACACATGTGGTGTTATATTTAAGATTTGTGGTAATATAGACTTAAGAAAATTGTGTTTAATGTTGCCTTACATTGTTATACTGTATAGTCAAATTAAAAAGTTGCTAACATTAGAACAAATGAAGTTAATGTTTCCTGTTATTACACAAATGAGCGAATAAAGGGATTAAAAAATATCGTAGTAAGACAGTCAACCATGCAGCAAACTGGTGTGCTTTTCCCCCCCTGTGGAATTGATTACGTAAATGTATGCAGCAGTACAGGATGTAGCTTGCATATTATTTAAAAGGATTGTTACTTTAAACATTGCTCTCAAAGGTAAAAGCGACAGAATATAAATATACAGTTCAGTAAGTGTCAACAAAAAGGCCTACAATAGTGAGGGACTTGTCATACATTGTTTTATACATACAGTTTTTTTTTATTTAATTACTTTTTATTTACCCTTTTCTTTTTCTTTGCTGTACTTTTTACAGATGCTGAGAAAGTCACATGAAACAGGTGAGTGGACTTAAGCGGATCTGTCTAATGTGAGCACCGGACAGCCTCAAAAGCACCATTTTTTTCCATTACAGTTTGGGATGTGTAAAAGTCTCTATCAATAAATTAAAACCAAATTTTATAAAAATAAAAGTTTTTATTCATGTCATCAATCTAGTTATATAAAGATTCCCCAATATCCTGAGATGGTTCTTGTCCATTTTAACCTCCTGTTAGAACCAGAGGTGAAAGGTACCTAAGTACATTTATTAGTTATTGTACTTAAATATAGTTTCTACCTACTGTATTGATGCTTTATTTGAGTAGTTTTGTTAGTGGATACCTTTTACTCCACTACATCTCACAACAAATATCTGTACTTTCTACTTCACTACATTTGAGAATGGTATTGTATTACCTAACCACAGAGGTGTAGTACCTGCTGATTTATTATAAGTAATTGTATGATTGTGCATTCATGTAGCATATATTTAGAAATCATAAGTAAAGATACAGAGCAGTAACAAAAACAGCACATACTGGCTAGAGAGAGAGGGAGGGAGAGAGAGAGAGAGAGAGACAGACTCTTTTACTGTGAGTTCTAGGCTATGAGCTGTGAGTCTTTATGAGCTAATAAAACAGTCATTTTGATATTTAAGTCAATTTAAAGGTAAACAATTTTGTCAAGTACTGTACTTCCACTTTTACTTGAGGAATATATTACTTGGAGCATCTTGACTTTTATCAAGGACAGGATTTGTGTACTTTTTTCACCACCAGTGTTGGGTGTAACACGTTACAAAGTAACATGTTAGAGTACTTGGATTACTTTTTTGATGTAACAAGTAATCTAACGGTTTAGGTGCGCCATTTAAGTACTTAGTTATTTAGTTATATTTTCAAAAATGTAATCCGTTATTCAGACAATTGACAGTGGGGCCACAGCCACCAATTGTGCAAGTTCTCCCACTTAAAAAGATGAGAGAGGCTTGTCATTTTTATCATAGATATACCTCAACTATGAGAGACTAAATAATAATAATAATAATAAAAAATCCAAAACATTCCATTGTAGAATTTTTAAGATTCCAGTCTGAAAATTAACTCTATCCACAACCACAAGATTTAAATTTTAAAACTGTTACAACAATAAAAAATGCTCATGTCAAATTCTTTAAGTTTATTTTTCCCCACAATGTTGGTTTATACTTCTACTACTACTCTTAATGTTGATAATAATAACATCTGTGACTATATTTTATATTATATATAATATTTATATGTTTAAAAATATATATTTTTTTATTTAACCTAGTACTGTTGACTTTAGTGCCTGGAGTATTGTATAATATCACGTGTAATAACAGTTTGTGTTTTATTTCAGGATTCCTCTCATGGTTCAGAAATGGCTTGCTTGCTACTGGGATTGGAGTTATTGCTTTTGTACAGAGTGATGTAGGAAGAGAAGCAGGATATGGTACTATTCATTAGTTCTTTCCCCTTTGCTTTTCTCCTGAATTTTTTTTTTTTTTTAGAAGCTTGTAATGTTGATGGGAAAGCAACAGCCCTGTGTTCTTAAAGCCTGCTTAATAAGTGCTGGAAAAAAAACTTAGTGTGTGTGTTGCAAAAGGCTGACACTGTACACTCCTTTCATAACCTTTGCATAAATGTTTTATTACAGAAAGTTTTAGCGAATCACTGACATTTATTTATATATATCTTTATTCATCCCACACTGGGGAAATTTCTTAAATTAATAAACTAAGTAATTAATAGATTCTCATTATTTTGTTAGATTGTGTACAACTTTGACTGAACGTTTATATAACTGTTAGAAATTCTGTAGCGTTGTATTACATATTCTTCTTCCTTTTTCTTTTAAAGCTTTTTTCATCCTGGGTGGAGTGTGCGTGTCATTTGGCGGAGCGTCCTACATAGCAAGTTTGCTGTCTCTGAGGAGACTCATGCTGCTCTCTCTGCCTTCTGTGCTGCTGCACACAGCCGTGGTGTCCAGCGCTGCCCTCTTCTGGCTGTGTGCCGTCTCTCTCTACATTGGCCGCCTTGAAGTAGAAATTATCCATGAGGAGGACGAGGAGGATGAAGGAGGTGACGATGGAGGAGAGTGTACAGAGTGTAAAGCTCGGCGAGACCAACGCCACGCGAGTGATAGAGGCCAGGAGAAGTAAAGAAGAGACTCATCTCGTATATACTAGCGCTATACACTAGGACCAGGAGTTTTGATCCTCAGTAAATATTGAAAGACAAAACAAAACTTTAAAAAGTGTCAACAGAGCCTATTTTCAGGTTGGAGAGAATGAGGATGTTTAGTGATTTTTATATAAATATATATATACATACACACTATAAACTGGTCTTTGTCCTGGTCTCAGTGTACAAGGATCATAGTCACGAGTGCTGTTTTATTTGCAATATAGATACATTAGTGTGTATGTGTGGATATACATGTGTGTAAGGCACTTAAAACGTATAAAGAAATATTCTCAGTTTGTTCAAACAGATTATAAACTGTGAGTTGCGTTTTATGGGAAAGGTGCAGAGCTGAATGTGCTTCTAATTGCATGCTAATGTGTATAGAAACCCTTAAAAACATCTTTAAAACAGCTTGCAATTTAAGACATTAGCATGTCTTCCATTAGTGTTGTTTCTAGGGGGTTTTAAAAGCTGTGTCTTTGTTTCAACATTCTGTATTTATTTTTCTGCATTTGTTCATATTTGTTGCAATGCAAGAATTAATGCTGGAAGCAAACAAAAATATTTCTTTAAATCAGTAAAAAAAAAACGTGTATTACAATGACAATGGATTTACTTACAGGAAGTAAGACCTGGTGATTATTTGCTTTTATTGCTAATTCTAGTCTCCTGAAGGTTCATTCAGTTCGTCCCTTTGCGGAAAATCTTTGACATTTTACAGACTAGAGTGTTTCCCTGTCAGAGAGTTCTCTGTTGAATGTGTAACTATCTAAAATCCTTGAAGGGACACACAGTTGTACACTGTAGTTGCAGACTGGTTCTTACGTTTGCCCGATTTAGTCTGCAAAATTTCTGTTGTTGCTCTAGGCCCTTGACTTAGAGCTACAAAATAAAACAATATACCTTTCTGAGTCAACCTGTGGTGGTGGTGTGAGGAGGGGGGTGGGGGGAGGCTGGCTGTTGCTCCAGCTATATTTTGAAAAACATAAAAAAAATATTTTAAAAAAATGGCTTGTGATCACAATTAGGATTTTCTACTAAATCTTAAATTTAAGAAAATAATAAATTTTACAAAAGTAATGTCATAATGTTTGTAATTAGGCTACTTTGTAACCTTCCCTTGACTTTCTGTCTGCAAAGATCTCAACAGACAGGAAGTCAGTTTAACAATCTGGTGACAGCTAAAGTCTAAAACCTTGTTACCTAAAACGGTAAATAAAACAATTAGTTTTACATGTCGTGGCAAAATGGAGTCTTAGTCTTATATAACTAAGCTTAGTCTTATATTATAATTCAGTACTGGTTGTCATGATGTCCATGATGCTCCTGTATCATCGCTAGATCTCACAGTCCTGAGGAAAGACTGCTTTCACCTTAACACAATAAGAACAATGTTCAAGTTTAGTCTACAAAACAAGACTTGAGTGGCTTAACCAGTGAATATTTCCTTACCAAAGTTAGCATGAGCGGCGATTGTGCTCAACTGAGTGATTGTTGAGTGGGATGGTGACCTGATGAGACAGGGATTGATATGGATGACGTGTGTTAGTAATATGTTTAAATGTAATAAATGTTTTTTTTTCTTCTTCATTCTTTAAATGCGTTTTCTTCCCTTTTCAGGACAAACAAAGGATTTATAAAGGGAAAGCAAGTTAAGTCAGTAGATGTAGATTATACATACCTATTTATTTCTTTATTTAAACTAAGATTTATTTTGTGCATGTATGCTTTCATTCTGGTGTATCCTGTTTTGAACTGTTTACACTTTCTCTCATTCTTTTTGATGTATTTTTTATAATGTCATTAAAACGCAGCACAGATGAAAAGAAATCAGACCCTGTGCCGTTTTAATCCAAAGCTCTATTGTGTAAAATGAAGTTTTCATTGTGTAGTTTAAGCAGCTGTTTTCAGATGATCTCAGACTCTCACCAATACGTGGATACACACTTTCCCAAACAAATTTAATTCCTCTGAGGTGAATTTATTTAATTAGGTGTATATTAATGGAAGTGACACAGTCTGCTCTGACCAAACAGTGCTTGGACCTTTTGTCAGTCCTTTAGGAGCATGTGCTTCAAATCAGTCTCTCTGTAACCCCCAGCTACAATTGTACCTCTATCTTTTGTAGTCAATCTAGATTAATTATGTGCACGTTTGTATGCAACTGCATTCCATCAATGCCGGAAGAGCAGTAGGGCTTCAAATCTTTAAGAAAATAAAATTACTCCTTATATACATATACTCAGGTGCATGTACAGATTGCATTAAATCCTGGGAATATTATCCATTTTTTGACACTCCTTTGATGTGTATTCTGCTTCTCCGTAAACCTCAGTCATTATTTATGAATACCTTTTTGATCCAAATTTAACTTTTGCAAATGTGTGATTTGGATGCGACTAACCCAATGCTGTTTCTCTTTGATTATTTTAGATATGGTGATTACTTTACACCAATCAGGCACAACGTTAACACCATTGCCAGGTGAATTCAATAACAATTATAGCAGTAAACCTTTGACAGAATCATGCAGAGTCAAGGCAGTGGGAACCAAAGACTGGCCCACAGAAAAACTTATGTAGCACAACTTGCGGAAAGCCATGATAGAAAGGCACTAGAACTCCCAGTGCATCACAGCCTACCATGTATGGTACTTAACATGCAAAGAGTTCATGTTGTTGATCCTGCCTTGAAATTCCACAGATCTTGGCATGCATGATCCAATCAAGCATCCATAGAATGTGCTGGACAAACAAGTCCGTTCCATGGAGACCTTAACCCTCAACCCATAGCACCCGAAGGATCCGCTGCCACGTCCTAGTGCCAATCCATACGACACACCCCAGAGGTCTTGCGGAGTCACGCCCTGAGTAACCAAAGCCGTATGAGGGAAACGCACAATGTTTTGCAATTTAATGTTATGGCTGATCGGTGTACACTTCTCCTATTTTCAGGTTGTCTAATACATTAATGCTCTTGCCTAATTAAAAACAAATAATGCAGAGTAAACCCCCATTATAATTTACACAGTGATGAGCGAGTTCCTCTAGGTGAACTTTGGAATTTGTCTCACTACAAGAAGATTAACCTCTGTGTCAGACTACATCTGAGGCTATTTGTCCAGATCCAATCAGTTATATTGTTTTGGAAATAG
The DNA here is from genome assembly GCF_024256425.1 of Clarias gariepinus. Classification (NCBI taxonomy): domain Eukaryota; kingdom Metazoa; phylum Chordata; class Actinopteri; order Siluriformes; family Clariidae; genus Clarias; species Clarias gariepinus. The sequence continues at coordinate 12,303,229 of NC_071110.1, forward strand.
GACTGTGTTTTTATGTATGTATTCTTTGCTGATTAAAGCACTTAATAGAACTTAATAGAAATTAACTTTTCTCTAGTTCACCATTGATCACTTTCGAGGAACAGTTTATTTACAGTGAAATGTTGAAAAGTAGACTATTCAGCTCTTATTTTTTTCTAAACTGGATTGCTAAATGACATTCATTCTGTTTTTTTTTTCATGTGTGCGGTTATCATGGGATTACAAACTGGTGATGCATGACCTTCAGTGCTATTTGCTGTACATAATGAGGCTATGAATATGTACATAAAAGGGACTATAGAGTGAACAAGAGCAAGTGTGATTGTCTCATCATTTCCGATGACTTGTTAAAGTGGAAATGACGGATGGTTAGTATGAGAGAAAATCTGGTTGCTACTTTCTTTTATATGAAAATATTAAGGATTGAGCTTGGCCTTTCACAAATTTTGCGATTTATTTTCTCATACGAACTCCCCATAGATATTCAGTGTTGGTTGGCACACCAGTACACATTTACATAAAAAAAAAAAGTCTGAAGAGAAACCCATAAAACCCAGCTTTGCTTGGCAAAGACAATGCTGCATCACTAAGATGCGGCGTGGGCATCTTCCGAACCTTATCAGACCAGGATCTGTAGTGTTACTATAGCCTTGAATTTGCTTTCCAATCAAGAACATAAGCATCAACTCAAGCATCCTCTGCACCTCTTGCCTCTTTCCCATTTTAAAACTTCTGTATGCCCCACTTCTTGCTTTTGGTGCAGTTGGTTCGTTACTAATTCTGGGAGTGTCTCAGTGCAGCATTGGGCCCGCAGCCGTGTCTTCTTATATCTCCCTTTCTCTTTCTACCCCTCCCTTGGCTGCATCTGCCTGCGCAGCTCTGTTTGACATGCAGCGTGTCTGTGGGGGCCTCCACATGGCTAAAGGGCAAAGCACCCAAACACACGGTCTGCCCAGACCTCACACTCCCAGCTGTACCTGACCAGAGTTCATAAAAGATAAGGGTCTGCAGCTGGAACCTGGTAAAACATCTCATGAAAAGAGAGGGCTTACTTCAAAAGTTTGAGAGGACAAAAGGAAGGCAGGGACACCGTAAAGACATTGTTACCCTTTTGATCAGGACAATTGTGCATTGTCAGAGTGAGCGAAGATGTTCTTCTAAAGGAATTTACTGACACTGGCTATTGTATGACACACAGACAGATACACACGCACACGCACAGAGCGACACATCATTTGCTTCTTCTACCCAACAACTCTACTTCTTTAGTATGCAATTCCTTTAGTCGTCAGGAGGGAATGATCCTCACACTAATGAACTGGGGCCTGCCACTAGAATGTAAAACAGGACTTAACCCGTCCTCAATGTCATAGCCCCTCCCTGGGGTTCCTTGAAACAACACAACAGTGCTGCCATAACTTGCACGCCTCGCGTTTCAATCACTCTGTCCGCCTTTTGTCTCGACCCTACGGCCCGTTACTTTGACAGCGGGCTTCTATCCGAGAAAGCTTCAAAGCTGTGATTTATAAATCTATATGCAGATTACCACTAGTGCCGTTCGGATTGCTGTACTCGTGAAGAGGATGATGAAATGACAAACACTAGAGCTGTATGACTGGAGCTAGACTGAGCCGAACCACTTTATCACTTCACTCAGTCTACATTCAGTCTCCACAACTAATATGTTCTTAGATGTGTCTTAGATGATATGGTAGAAGAAAAACAAATCTGTGGTGTGGGCGTGATTCCCAGAGAAAGTCTTGACTTTTTTTGTAGTGAGAAAAGGAAGGAAACCTATTTACTTGAAATTCTCTTATATAAATCAGTTATAAGGGCAGTCAATAGACATTGGAAAAGAATTGCGTAAGTCAAAGGTATTTGAAATACAGTCCAGATAATATTTCAGATAAACACAGACCCATGCTAAAAGACAGCCTGAACATGGCAAAGATTTAGTAATTCTCTGGAAGTGTATTGGCATGATAAAGATTTTTCTCTTTTGGGGTCATGAGGGGCTTGGAGCCCATCCCAAGGAGCTCCAGACATGGCAGGAGACACCCTGGATGGGGTGCCAAAACATTACGGCCCACAAAAGCACATAATGCTCCAAGAGCAATTTGTCCCAATTTGTCCTACGCCAGGTGTTTTTGAATTGTTGGAGGAAACCAGAGTACAAGGAGAAAACCCACCAGGGATACCAGATTCACGATTTAGACCTTCAACCCTAGATGGAAGAGAAGAGTGCTGTCTAACACATAACTTCAAAATCTTTAACACCTGTTTGGTTAGGCTGAGATCAGGTGACTACAAATGCCATACTGTAGCTTACCATTTATATCATTTTCACACTTAACGAAACTTTTACCGATGTTTCATATCCTGTGGAATAGGGTAGAGAATCCTAGAAGAGACCACTCCTGTCATTTGGATTACATGATGAGAAAGAAGTTTTATTGATTAGCAGTGACACTTCTCTCTATGTAAACCCAAACCATTGCAGCAGAAAGATGCCCCCCAAAGCATGGTGTTTCTTTACATATTTTTTTCAGTTGTAACTTTAATTTCTTACCTATCTGAATGTAAAGTTTAGCTACAGCATTTACCTTTTTTGAGCCATGGTGATGAGAAGACACCTAAAAAACCCACACTTCTGTTTTCCCAACTAACACAACAATTCGACCAACCTGGAATAAAAGTCAATCTACTGAAGAGGAAAGGAAACCTCTTTAAAAGCATCACATGCTTCTCTTGGTTAGTGGTCATGAATTTATAAAGAATAACTATAAAACCTTACAGATGCTCATACATTCATCCATCTAGGAACCTCTGTAGGCCTACTGTACTAGGAGCCATGGAGGTCAATGGTAACCATTGTATTTATTCCATGTCCAGTGAACATTCACACACTGTGGGCAATTTGGAAACGCCAATTAGCCTAATCTGCATGTCTTTGGACGTGGGAGGAAACCGGAGTACTCGGAGAAAACCTACCAAGCATGCAGAAAATATGCAAATTCCTCGCACACAGGCTTTAAGGCAGAAATCAAACCCGGACCTTGGAGGTGCAGGGCAACAGTGCAAACCACTACGACACCGCAGATGCTCAGCTCTATATAATACTATATTTAAGTACAGCTGAAGTTTATGCTTATGTGAATATGGACCGTAAAGAATTGTTGAAATGGAAAGCGGGGAAAAGACACTCCACTACATGAATAGAGTTTATTATCTGTCATCTGTATTATCATTACAATAATCTTTACAGATTTTCATTTTCATTTAATGTTGATACCATTGTGTTTTCACCAACATTTCAACATAAGGTTAGATTCACAGTGATGGAAAAACGTTAAAGAGACCACAATCTCATGAAACATAGAACAAATGTGTGTGTTCCCTTCCAGACACACACACACACACACACATACACAAACTCTTTCACTCAGTCTGTAATTCACTCATCGACTGATTGGCTCAATGATTCAGTCACTCATACACTTGCTCACTCACTCACTCACTCACTCACTCACTCACTCACTCATTTATAACAAATGTGCACTAACAAGTAAAACACAAAAGGCTCACCCTTTAGACAGAAAACATATGGCCATTTACATTTAAAAATGTTTCTTTTGGCACAGACACCTAAAAATGATGTGATTCTTTTCCTGTAAACCCTTTAACAAAGAATCTGCACACACATCATCAGTTGAACAGTGTAGTAACGCCATAATCTGAACATTTTGACTATAAGGACCACTTGGGTACGTTCCCTTTTTAGTGATCACGTCATTACCTTCTTTTACATTTTTTTTTTAGTTTGTTATAAAAAAAGTATTTTTATTGACCACAGCCTTATCAACATCTGTTTTTTTTATACACTAGAGAAAAATGGAAAGTGTGGTCATTAATGAAGTGCTATATATTCAAAGCCAGATGCTTGAACAACCAACGTAAGTGCTTGGAAGTGATGCATGATGATGAAAGACAATGTTTTCACCCTCCCACCCAACTCACCCTAAATCCCTATAAGAGGTTAGTTAAAGTTCTGGACAGTAAATGTGTTCACAATGTGTATGTGTGTGTGTGTGTGTGTGTGTGTATAGGGCTTTGGAGCCTTGCATGTATGCAGTCTTTAAATACCAAATACTTTAAATATGGTTGCACTGTCTGAAGTTATTCAGTTTCAGTAATGCTTATGGAATAAGAGACTAATACTGCATGTTTGTTTTTTTTTTTGTAGAAAAAACACTAGTGTTTAACCTGTAAAAGAGGCTTAGTTGTGTTTACTCCATGAAGGGACTGTGCTTTCTTATTTCAGCGGGAATTTGTTTTTATTGTTTGGCAAATGTCCTGATGTGCCTTTGCACTCAAATGTCTATTTCTTTCGCAAAATGTAGATATACCCTTCTGGAGTTTTATATGTATGTGTTTGTCCATATGATGATTTTTATTTGTACAGTATGGCTTTTCCTGCATATCCAGAGAGAGGAAGACCTGTGCAAACGCATGAGCTACCCGGAAAGGATACTGGGAAGACTGTATGACAAGCCTGCACCCCTTCCCTCTCATTTCCTTCAGTTCTATTTTCCAGTGTTGTGCTACCTATCTCTTTTATCCCCCTCTCTTATTTACAGTCTCTGTTTTCTCAGTCCTCATCTGTCCCTGCTGCTCCTCTCAGTCCGTTCATGCAAAAGGGAAGGGATGGAGTGAAGGGAGGCTCTGAAGGAGAAAAGCCACTGAAGGGTGGTAGAGCAGCGATTCTCTGAAGATGTGGAAAGAAGGTGGGTGATTTAGATGCGTGGTCCAGGCGTGGCCCTTCAGCATGGCCAGTAGGCAGCTCCGGAGGGGCATAGCGGATGGTGCTCGGAGCGTAAAGGCTCTGAGGCCCTGGAGGACCAAGAGCGAGAGGGTGGAACAGTACACGCCCGGCTGCTCCACCTGCAGCTAGTCTCTGAAGAAGCTCGTAATCAGGTGTGCGGCCTCCGTGGAGGGAGCGATCTTCCCGAGGAAGGGGTGAAGCTGAGATGGGTGAGGGAGGGCTAAAAAGACCCTTAACTGGAGCTTCTGTGGTGACGGAGTCGGAATCGTGGGATGGGGGACTGCTGCCATTTATACCCCTGGTGGACTGAGTGTTGCTCCATCGCCCTGCAATGGTAGAACAAATCCCGGTGCCCAAAATCTCCTGCTCAGTTTTGACGGCAGTACTGGTCACCACACTCTTCAACTGCTGGATTACAGCACGACCATTACGGACTTTCCCCGTTTCACTGTTCTTCTTAGAGGCTCCTGCATCAGTCTTCAGTTTCTTACTGTTGCTGTTATGGTCCCACTCCTCTTCTTTGTCCTCCTCTTCCTCTTCCTCAGCTTCACTGTCACTGGCTGAGTCCGAGGTGCCTGACAGACTGTCCTCTCCATGACGGAACACCTCAAGCTGTCTCCTAGTTTGCGGAGGTGTGTTTTCAGGGCTGGAGTGGTGAGGCCTTTTTCTTCTGTTATCTGTCTGGTTAGCTGTAGGATGGGTGTAAGAGTCTCTCCCTTTGCGCTCAGCATCATTACGTCCAACTCCGCCCTTCGTTTGCTGGGCACCATTCGAGCCTGGAAGGCAGACAGAATTTACATAAAATACAGTGTTTATGGACATATTTATATATTAAACATATGAACTGGTGTTAATATCCAGCAGGTTATAATAAAACATGAATTTTGGAGAAAATGAAATATAATAAGGAAAATGATTACTGTACTGATCAATCATTCACTGCAGATATTTTGAATGTTTCACGCAATGGAGTTGTTGAAAATAGGCACAGATTTAATCACAATTTGTTCTTATTATTTTCCATTTCCGTTACTACATTTTTAGGTAAATTTACTTTAAAATAACTGTTGGAAGTGCAAATTGTTTTTACTAAATACATCACCAACTTACAGGAGTAATGTACTGGTAAGCCTATACAAAAGTTTTTTTTTACTTTAATATTATGTAATTTTAATGGGTTTTGTAACAAAACCCATTACAATTACATGATATTGAAGTAAAAATATAAAAGACACTTTTAAATTATTTAAAATATAATCACACTTATAGCAACAAGACGTTTAGTAAGTGCTTTGTTCTGATATTTCTTCAGAATTGATCAAACTGTGTATGTAAAATAAATCATTACAATAATAAAAAGAATAATAAAAAAATAAAAAAATAAAAAATAATAATCCCATTTCAAAAGTATACATACTCGTAAGATTTACAAATTTAGCCTTTTGTAAGATCTGACCTCCAATAATATCCTTCTCGCAATTAGATTTTTTAGCTAAATAATTTTATTTTTTCCAGTGACAGAGGAAAGGTTTTGCATTCAGCTATAACGTAAACTTTTAGGCTGAGGCTGGTTTTATACATACAGTGAAATTGTGAAAGTTTTCATGTAAACAGTAAGCAATAATCACTGGGATAAAAACGAAAATTACTTGAAATATTTCACTTTTCATGTGTAATAAACCTAGAATATATAAGTTTTTACAGAAAAATAACCAATTCTGTTATATTCAATTGATTTGATTGATATCAATTGATATTAATATTTTAAGATACATTTTTGTTTTTGACATTAAATAAGAAATGTTATAACATTTTAATACATTAAATATAAATACTTTATATAAAATAGAAAACTACTATGCTACTATGATACATTTGTTACATATACTGTACATTCACATGTACTGCTTTATAACAGGTGCCTTACAAAAACAAATAAAAAAATAAAAAAATAAATACTACTACAACTAATAATAATAATAATAATAATAATAAATGTATTTGTTATAAGATTATTGAAGGCCAAAAGTTTTTTGGCTCAGTACTTCAAAAGTACAGTAATAACAGATGGCATAATATAGTTTTAAAGTCTTGCAGTGTGTAAATGTTAGTCATTTAGAAGTCTTGCATTTAAGACGTATTAAAGGATGAAGTATATTTTTAATGTAAGAAAACCTTGACTGTAGATATGGCTTAGACATGTACTGTATTCGTAAATGCATGCTATATACCGTGCCCCTTTGGAGAGAGATCACGAGTGGAAGAGCTTGCCCGAAGACGCTCAGCTTTAAGGTTTTCTGGGAGTTGTAGTAAATCCAGTGGCGTGTCAGGCATCTCTGTCCGACTGAAAGAAGAGAAATATTAGAAGAAAGATTATATCCACACAAACTGTATATTTTGAAAGCTTGTTTACAGTTGGACATGAACTTCAGGCTACATCACAGGTGCCATTTTTGCTCCCACTCGATTAAATATGCTTAAATGACCCATTAGGCCCATGAGCAATTAATAGACAACATGTATTTTTCTCTACAGTATATGCAAATTGCTGCAAGGACTGATTCATGTCGCTCCCCTACGCTGTCTCTCATGCACATTGTACACACACCTCCTTTCCATGCAGAAACTCACTTAAAGCCCTTGTTAAGAGTGCTGCTCCAACAGGGTGCTGTAGAAGTTAATTAGCTCTCATAATTACAGTGTTAATTAACTAAAACACCATTCAGCCAGAAAATCTTGACATCCATTTGGTGTAATTATATATCGCCAGCCCAATTATCATTGTAATTCAGCCTGCTTGTCTGGTTATTGTCTGCTTTATGTGTATGTGTGTTTGTGATACACGCATACACTCACAGAGACAGGGGGAACTGACTAAGAGTTGTTTGAGCTTATTAGCATTTTTTTTTTTTTTTTTTTTTACACATACAAGCATACACACACACACACACACACACACACACACACACACACACACACAAATGCAGTGGAAGGGCAATCATTGACCCTCTTCTTAAATAAAATTGACGCTGGGCAGACAAAAATCTCCCATGAAGCCATTAGAGAGCTGACCTGAGTATGTAGTTGACCCAGATGACGTTGCGTTCATGGGGTGCTTTGTGGTTGATGGACACGGTGGCACATGACTGGACCCACAAATACCCGCCTCTCCTTTGCAACCAGCGGTAGTAACCAGTCACAACCTGACCCTTCCTCAGCACTGGTGAAACACACACATCAGCAAAAAGGGTATGGGCACAAAAAAACAAACAAACCAGGATACAGAATTCTGTCACCTCATTTAAAGTTATATGCAACTCATCGTGGCTAGGGGGAGCTGTTGACAAAAATGCTGTTGGACTTTGTAGGCTTTCATGCTTCTCTTTTGGATTGCTTTTGATGATGAGTGAGACTGAGAGCATCTGGCCTTTGTATAATCAAACTGTCAGGTTTTTTTTTCATCATTTTCTTTTATCTGGCTACTTTTTTCTGCTCTGTTGTAATCACTTTTGTTTCCCATCTGTTAAATCCCACACTGGGCCTCACAAAGACTTGCATTGATCTTCGTGTTTGCTTTCTACTTTCCCTGTATTTTTATTAGTTTCAAATTATAAGCTGCTGTGACTCAAATCAGAAGGAAACAAAAAGAAAGAAAGCCTTACGGTCTTCGTGGCTTTGCCGGATGGTATCTAGGTCTTCCACATGAATGAAGTGGTAGCAGGTGTGTCCCACCACCTCGGCTGGGCTCAGGTCCATATATTCTGAGATCCTGCATTGAATACATACAAACAAGTTGAGAAATAAAAAAGAGAAAAAAAGAAAAATGAGTGGAGAAACAATGGTGCTGATTCTTTGGTGGGCAATTTTTTTTCTTTTAAGTGATCATCTTTTATCTTATGATGAAACATTTCTATCCTTATGGCAGTGGTCACTTTCACAATGACCCCACCCTACCCACAGGACACAAGGCTCACTTAATGGTTGGAGAAGGACATATATAATTTAAAGCAATAAAAAGATATACTCCATTCTCTACCATCTACATCGGGACACTAACTGAAGACTCATTCACTCAGCCGATTTAAGGCAGGGATATTGTGCTGTCTTCCTGTATGAAAGGAACAGAGGGAGATTCGAGGGTCGATGTTGACTCGTCTTTAATCCAGGAGTGAAAGTAGTGTCAGGGAGCGAGACAAGATCTGTGTGAAAAGAGAAACTGCTGCCATAAAGGAGACAGATCTTATGTTTTGAGGCATGTAACATGCTGTTGGGAGGTTTAAACAGCAGAAAAGAGCTAGCAGCTAACACTGCACTTAATTCTTGCTAAAGCTGTAGTGCATTAAAAACAATGAACTGAAAGTTCAGCGAAAATTGAGACTGATGATTAGGGCCAGGCTTTTATTCGTAGAATGCATTTAAAAGTGTTTGTGATAGACAGCCCTGGGATTGTTGTATACACAGTCAGATATAAAAATCTTACAAATCTTATCTCGTGCATCATGATTGGTTACAAGAATTTACATTAACCTGTAAGAGCTTTGAAATAGGAGCTAATCCTGAAAAAATTACAGGTAATTGGGGATACAGCAAGCTGAGAGTAGAGCACCATGTTTGGTGAGTGATTTAAATGTGCAGGGCTAGCACCTTAACACTTAATTCACCCACCCTTGTTGTTTTGAAAACAATGATATTTGTGTTATTTCCAGTGCATGTGGTAGACATCACACTGCATGTTGCTGTTGGCAAACAGTACACTTACGCTAATCGAAAAAAGCCATGTGTTGCTTGAATGCAAACACAGGGACGGCTTAGTGCCAAATCCGTGGGCTCTGTGTGGATTACAAAATGCAAGGAAAGCCCTGTTTTGAGGAGGTCTTGCCATGAGGACAAAAACTTGATCCAAACACACACACAAATTAAATTTTAACCTATTAGAAACGTACTAGTCTCTACTTATTGAGCTAATTAAGATTAGGTTCCAAGCTAATTAAATGTTGGTCGGACACACAGCAAAATCCCAAGTGTTGCATTAAATCTAAAAGTGTATTTTCTGTATGTTGACTTTTTTTTATATTCTAGATCAGCAGTTCTCCAAGTAGGGTCCAGGAACCCCCAGGGATGCATGATATAAACCAGGATGGTCTGTGTTTTTTATTATTTTCTTTATTAATGATCATAATCTCCTGCTGTCTATCTAAACTACCTACGCTATCTACAGACAAAATGCTTTTTCCAAGGTTTTAGGTAATAGATCTTAGTATATATTGCCTTTAAGGCACAAACCAAAAAATGTATATATATATTTTTTTATTTTTAAATCTAGATTAAACTATTATAATATTCCAGTTGATATGATAATTCAAGATAGTATGGTGGATTAGTGGACATCACTGTCACCTTGCACCTCCAGGACTTGGGGTTTAAATCTCACTTCTGGAGGGAATGTTGTGCTGTCATTGCACCATGTGTTATGTATGAAAGTAATAGAGGAATAATTGGGGGCTGTTGTTGTGTATTCTTGGTGCCTTCATAGCATAATTTCTGTGTGAAAGGAGCTCCAGACATCTGGTGTAGGGTGACTGATGTTTTCAAATTGCCTGTAGAGTATGACTGGGTGCATACAGTTGGTCCACTGCAAAAGGTTGGCACTTCTATATAGGATTTGCAGGAAAGACTATGGATAACTAGATATATGATGATTCCAGTTTCCCATAAGGTAGCTTTAAAAGAGGCAATAATGGGCAAGTTGCATTTATTATTTAAACTAAGGTAAATTATGTTAATATGATGTTTATCTCATTGAACATAGTGTAACTGGGTTTGTTGCTGCTCCTATGACTCCAGTAAATAAATATAATGTATTGGGTACAGATACCCTAATACAGGTATTAATTCACCAATGGAGTTTTCACCAATAAAATGTGTTTATTATACCATAATAAAAAAAAAATTCACTGTTTTAATAAATATTGTGACAAAGCAGCTTTACAACATTAATAAAAATGCCAGATTTAAAAATAAAAAGTAATAATTAAGAAAATGATTTTTCATTTGAAAATTTGCAAATAAAATTTATAAAAATAATAAGATTAGCCTGATTTCCAGTCCAGTGTTTCCAGTCCTCTTGAATCTCTTGAAAATCTCATTGTTGGTATTTCTAATTTATTACATGGTTTCTTTACTTTGTATTTGCAAAGAAAATGTACACTTTATGTGTAAAATATATAAGTCTAATATAAAATTTTATAGCTATTAAAAAGATCAGCGTTCGTTCAGTAGTTTGGTAGGACATTACCTGTTCTCACAGTAGGTTATCTGGAGATCCATGTTGACCCGAAACACGAACATGTTACTCTCCATGCGCACCTCATTAAGAGTGGAGGGAGGGAGTGTGTGAGCAAGAGCGACCAGTCCCATTGGCCGATGGAGTGCACGTGAAGAGCCTGGGACCAGAGCAGGCCGACAGCGAATCCGGCCAGTAACGTGAATCACCTGACATGAAAGTTTAAAATTGATTAGAACAAAATTGCGAGCACCACCACACATGTGGACAAAGAACATTGTTTGAGAATACCGCATTATATATTTTTTGCTATGTCACTTGTTTTAAAAGATTAAATAACTACTAGCAATCCAATAATGATGCGTTGGAATTAAAAGATAACAGGAAGTTCATTCATACTAAACAATAAGGTGCTATTATGCAACCCAACATGAAATGGTGTTAGTCCCTAAAGTTTACTATTTTCCTCTAACAGTATGTCCAGATTTTTTATCAGTTAAATAATTACATATTGTACAGCTAGGCGGCACGGTGGCTTAGTGATTAGCACTGTCGCCTTGCACATCCAGGTTCTGGGTTTGATTCCCGCCTCCGGGGCTGTGTGCATGAAGTTCGCATATTCTCCCTGTGCTTGGTGGGTTCCCTCAGAGTACTCTGGTTTTCTCCCAGAGTCCAAAGACATGTAGATTAGGCTAATCGGCGTTCCCAAATTGCCTATAGTGTGTGCGCCCCGCAATCGATTAGCACCACATCTGTGTGTACCCTGCCTCGTGCGTACAGTTCAGATGTTTTTTACATCTGTTTCTTCCTCTCTCTCGACGTAAAAAAAAAAAAAATTGGACGTCTGAAAGCAAAAAGTGCCAGACAAATTACTGTTATACAGTGCTGACACTGACGTTGAATTTTCAGAGTTTCTGTTACATTTACCAAACACCCTCATACAGAGAACCTTGCACTCTATCCTTATATATTTGAGGGTTAAAGGCCTTACTCAAGGGCCCAACAGGGCCAACATGAGGTTTGAACCTGGAACCTTCTGATCAGTACCCCAGTGTCTTAACCACTAATCTACCCTGGACCCTCTTATTCTGCTAATAATAATCAAATAACACAAATGTTACCTTTTTTGTTGGAATCAATTTTCAAATAATTTGTCTAATTTACGCTATGAACAGTTATTGCAAAAGTAGTTTATAATCTAGATCCATGCCCTGAATACAGTATGTGTGTTTTTTTTTCCTGTCACTCCTGACACACCTGACGTAAGACGTATTAACTGATTACCTGATGAATTTAACTAGAAGTTGCTGGATTAGAAAAAACACTTAAACTGCACTTGTACTGAAAAAAAAGCAGTAGATTTGCTAATGAAATGATCTTAATATTAATATGAAATGATCAGCTGTGCAAGAGCTTAGACTTACCTTATAACCAGAGGATTTGACATGTAGGCCGCGCTTAGTGAGGGTGGATTTCATCCGGACAAAGAAACCTCGCTCTACTGGTTCATCTCCAGATGACAGCGGACTGGAGGGGGCTGCAGGAGAAATGACAGAAGAGTATATCGTTACACGCATATGCACAAAAATACCACCTGTGTACACCATGTCTGTCTTGTAGCTTTACTGAGATATTAACTGCAACGAGTCTATGTATACATATTCAAAACAACTAATGAACACAAAGAAAGTGCAAAGTGAAAACCAAGGAGAAGAAACAAACACAACAATAACAAATTCAGTAATGATGGGGTCACCTGGTTCAGGTGTGCCAGCCAATGAGGATGTGGAGGCGGAACTTGAAGCACTTTCCTGGGTGGTCAGACAGCCTGCCTCTGAGCGGAGGTGTGGCTTAATTCCCAATCGCTCTGCCATCTCCACATGGTCTGCAGGATGAATGTAGTCAAACACACTACTGCCGGTTAATTCCACCTAAAACACAACCACATACACACATATGGTGAGCTCACAGAGCTTTAAAACTTTATGTAGACACCGTCAAACTTGGCTGCTGTCAGTCATCATCTACTCAATTCATCTCTGACCTGTTTATCTGGAATTTGCTGAATTACCTGTGAAATCTTTTTAGACGTTTTGTATTTTTAGGATAAGAGTACAAGAGACTGCTGAGTTGGAAAAACCCATCAGTGTCCTTATTATCCTCAGACCATTACAACTTGGCACTGCCTATCATGGCTCATTCCGAGGCACATAAATCTTTCTCATTTGCCAACGGTTTCAGTTAACATTATCTTCTGTGGTAGCATGGTGGTGTAGTGGGTAGCGCTGTGGCCTTGCACCTCCAAGGTTGAGTGTTTGATTCCCACCGTTAGGTTTGTGTGCATGGTCTCTATGCGCTCTTGTGATGCCCTGTGATAGATGGGTATAAAGAGTGATAGTCTTCTCCTGTGTTCAAATGTGGAGTGAATTCTTGTGTTAAAAAAACATATATATTTTTAATAGTAAATGTTTTAATAACATATAACAAGTTCTATAATAGTTTTAGCAATTAACATCTGTACTTTTGTACTGTGTTCAGAATGAATCCATAATTATAAGATGTTTATACAGACACTTACAAGCTCATCCAAAAACAAGCACATACAGTATACACACACCTATGGTTTAACTGGAATGACAACTAACAGAAAGATAAAACAACATTTCACCTTAACCATTAACCACGCTATAGCATAACCTCAATGTAATATTATATTTGCTACACATTACAAAATGCATTATAGCTTCTGGCACTTTTCTATAACATCAGCCTGACAGCACTGAATCAAAAGCCAACACCTAAAACTCTAATGCATTCTCCCATCCTCGCTCTGTCTGTTGCAAAGTGCAATACTTCAAAAGTTTAAGATTAGAGTAAAAAATATGATAAAAGTCACTGATAAAAGTTCTGTTGATCCCCTTTCCTTTCCGGATCTATATAAAAAAAATGAATGGCATGGGTCAGATTTCATTCCATCTTGATAAAAAGCCAGTCTCTCCCTCACACCCTTGTCTGCGGGACATACCCATTTATTACAGGATTAGATCCATTTACTGAAGGATTTTATAGGATTTTCCGCCGGCCTTCAAGGACACTAATGCCCGCGGAAAAGGAGCCGGTTGGGTGAAATCGGACAAGGAAAAAGAAAGAAAGAGAGAGGGGAGAAAAAAAAAGCTAGGGGAGGAGTGGGTGTCTGAGAGGGATAACCGTTGTGGAAGCGTGTGTTCACTAATTGAGAGGTAAAACGGTGGAGGTACTTCATAGAGACAGTGGGCATGAGAGAGCTGACTTGGAGGGCTTAATCTGGCCCACTCAGCCTTTAAGAAAGTGGTTTAGGTGTAGATTCTGGAAGGTTCAGTGTCTCAATGGTGCAGTTAAAGAGACCGGCGCTCACGGATAGAGCGACAGAGACTGAGAAAGGATGAGGGGAAAACAGAGTGGTGTAAAAGACACAATAGGAAATAAAGGATGAGAGGAAAATGCTTTAGTTAGTGTTAGAGGAATAAGGAGAGAAAAGAGAAGGCGGCGGTGGGGATTGGGTTGGGTAAGAATGGGGGGAGTGTTTCAGGGGGGAGGACATGATATAAATAATAGCAGTGTCTTTAATATGTATGAGGCGTCCGGGCAGTCGTCCACAACACACTTTCAGTTTGGCGCTGACTGATGGGGGAGAGATGGAGGGTGAGAGAGATAGAAAGACAGGGAGTGAGAGAGAGCAGAGAGGAAGAGGAGAGGAAGAGGAGAGGAGAAGAGGGAGAAGGTGACGCATACTAACCAGGCCCGGATCAATTCCCCACCCTGTCCAGCCTGCTCCACCTCCCTGGCACGGCTGAGAGGAGATGCAAAAAGAGCAGTAGCTCAGCCCCAGACCTCCACCTCCCCCATTTTATACCGCTGAACGTCTTTCTTGGAGCTCGTCCACTTCTGCACCTTATTCTTGGAGCGCCAAGAGCAGCCACATTATCTCCACAGGCAGCAGAGGACGTGGTCCGGAGCTGAAGGTGTCTGCCCTGGCCTAATCTGCCTACAAAGCCCTACAGACTGGTGAAAGGTCATGAGGATTAACCACGAGTAGGGGCAGTGTACAAAGTTTGAAGCTTACTGATAGGCAATTTACTGTAGGGCTCAAACAGATCCTACACGGGTTGATGCCTGAGCTCGGTGTCTGTCATTTTGTCTCGTCCTGACGCGTAAGGCAAAAATACCGATGAGGGACTGCCATGTTTGAGAAGAGTGGCGCATTCATTTCGAGCCATCTGCACATGGATAATAGGGGGAAAAAAGCTTATTCTATTAATGCATTCTGCTCTCGCAGATGTCCAGACTCACTGTGCTGTTTGAAACACAACCAAACCAACCAAACCATGGCAAAGCTGTAAACTGGCATGGTCCTAAAACCCAGCTGAGTAATCCGCTATCAGCTGGATGACCTACACATATTACTAAAACAAAAGCCAAATCACTGAGCCATTCCTCCTTTTACGCCCACTCAATAAGTTCTCTCTGAGCAATCGCTTATTTTCTTTCCCCTCTACGCTATTCAATCCCTCCTCCTAAACATATCTGTTTTCCCTCGCTGGCTCTCTACATTTCTCACTATCTGTCTTCCCATCCCCCTCACAGACTCAGTGTGTGTGTGTGTTTTTCTACATCTTACAATCAATGCAGCTTTTAAGATGCCTATCGATTTGCTCCTGAGACAGACCCCAGCTTGCTAGGGCAACACTTTGATTGCTGTGCGAGTAATTACTGTTATTATTTATGCATCTGGGCGAAATGGCAGGACTTAACATTCCCTGTACAAGAGGCCACAGGCAATCAAAGGAGGTGAGCACCTGGTGAGTGAGCGCATAACAGTTGAGAAGGAGAGAGAGAGAGAGAAAGTGTGCATGTGCGTAAGAGAGAGGGAGAGAGAGAGCATCTAGGGACATGGATATTCCTTTAGGTTTATTTCCTTTTCTCCTTTGCACAAAACCCCATGAATAACAGATGCACGTCTATAGAACACAAGGGGTGAATAAGTGTTAAAAACACAGGTGTTTTGTGTGTGTGTGTGTGTGTGTACCTGTGAAAGGCCCAAGTAGATTGACACTGTCTCAGATATGTAGAGGAAGCGGCCTTCCTGACTGACCACGAACACAAACCCATCCAAAGACTGTAAAAAAAAAAAAAAAAAGGAATATTTTGGAACAAATATATAAGAAATAACCATTGAGTATGTGATCCAAATCAGGAAGGAACACAAGACCAGAATGTTTCTTGCTAAAGCAAATAAGACCCAGGTTTTATTTTCTTTGAACATTTTTTTAGAATCAAAGATTATACAATAATATTCAATACAAAACACCAGTGGCCCATACTGTACGTCCGATTAATTTACTAGACTAATCATGAGACACTAATCCACCCCCCCCCTTCCAAACTGCCGAAATCTGTTCAGAGAGATGGCAGTAGGCATGGCAGTGTGCAACTCAAAAAGAAAAACAAAAAACTGAAAGGTATACAGCCACCCCATTAAGAGACTCCTTCAAAGAATAATATTAATCGTAATAACAAGCATCCGCAAGTGAGCAAGGAAGGTGGCCACTTTGTTGGAGAATGACTGCTGTTTTGCCGGTGACTCTTGAAGTGGCGGTAATTTATGCATAGGACTCGTTCGCTATGCAAATGAGAGTGGTCAGGAATTGTGGGATAGGCGAGCTGCCTTGAACCGCACGATAAAAAAATAAAGAGCAATTATGTAGTTATTAGTGACAGAGGACACGGAGGAGAAAAGAAGAGACGCAGGTTTTTTTTTGCTCCCTGAAGCGTTAATTTGATTTCTGTGGGGTCTCTGCCGCCTGTCCTTTTGTAGACGTTGTGCTTTTGTTTTCATTTCAACTCTTTCTTAAGGTTCTTTAAATGATAGGTTATTTACTTCAGCTTTAGACTTAAACATCTGGTCTAAAAAGCATCTAAGATGATTACATTGGGAAAAATAAAAATTTACATGATATATAACTGTTCTATGATATTGCTGATGGTAAACTCTCATAAGTCTGTGAAAAGTAAAAGAAATAATTTGCATAAAACTTTTTTGACATGAGCTGTACGTTTTTTTTTATTTTTTATTTTTTTTTATCTTGGTTATTAACTTATTATGGCGAATAACATTCTTGACTTAGGTCAAAATTTTTAAATAACTAAAAATGTTGAACGTTATTTTGACTTATTATTATTTTAATTCTTGGCAACTGAAACATATGCCTCATTTAAAATGTTTGGGTGTTTAAAAAATTTTAAATAGTTGACAAAACTGATTTTTTTATATACCAAATGTTACTTCAAATCTTTTCATATTATGTTAAAATACTGGCTCACTGTAGTACCAGTTGAAATCAAGAAACATGTGTTGCTTTGGTTATTAAATGTCTCACTTTATACTAATTTTAAAATATTCAAGCAATTTCTTAACCAAGTAAATTGATGTGTTCAAGCATATGTTTAGGATTTAATGTTGTTTTGTTTAAATTGTAACATGGCAAATTGTAAGCCAATACTGGGGTTTACCGTTATTACACATATTAATATTACAATAACCTTAACAGACATTGTGCTGGTGAATAATAACACTTTGTAGTCATAGTAAATGTTTGACCTTAAAGGCAAAAATAAAGATTCATGAGTTACTACCAGTGGGATTGTAAATGGTGATACTGCAAATGAAACCACATACAAACATCAGTAGATTTAGATACATTGAGGGTTTACCTGTAATAGATGTGCTCCCAGGTGCTGCTCGAATATATCCGTGGCCAGTGAGTGGCTGTTTCTCCTCACTACCCAGCAGGACAGATACAAAGATCAGTACAAACACTGCACACAGAAATAGTTCCTGATACATTTGCTTACACATTCACAGACCTGACTTATAACTCATGCAGTCCAGAGCTGTGTAATGTTACTCTGGATACACTGAGGGACTATATTGTATTCAAGCTCGCTAAACATTTTAAAGACTACAGTGACAGACTTACTCATTTAAGACACAAGAATATTTACAAAGAAAGATTTCAGTAATTTATGATAAGTTCCTTTAGTTCCTTAAGAAAGTTCATTTCTTCAAGGAGTGTTATAACTAATGAACAGCAGCTTTATTGATAATATAAATGTTAGCTGGTGTGGTAAAAATACAAACGAGTTGAATGCTAATGACTAGCTGGTGCAATACAAATGCTGATGATAATTACTGAACAGTGAGAGGTAGTATGTCTCACACTTGCTGCTAAAGTTTATTTTTCGTTATTTTGAGCTCAGTCAAACTGATGCCAAAATAGTAAATTATGACTATTGAGATTGACTAGAAATGAGATAAACACCATTGAACTCTTGCAAATTATTTTATTCCCTTACACAAGGTTGCCTATAACAAAATTTTTATTAGAAAACTACTGCATATCCTTCTTTCAGACATGAACATGACAGCAGCGAGGTTGGAAGCATCCAAAAAAGCCAATGATGTGACATTTTTCAGTCACACCAAAAAACTAAGGGAAACAGCCAGGTGGATAAATGGATAAAAAGTGGTGAATGGTGTGAATAACAATTATGTGTCCAAAGAACTTTTTGTAAAATGTTTAGAAGCTAAGAAAAAGGATATCTGTTATGCGATCAACTACCATAGTGAAGCTTGGTAAAGGAAGACCTGTTCATGCATTGCAAAGTTAATGTTTCTCATGATCCTCAACCATTAGAAATCTTTTGTGTACAACCAATCCCAAAACATTTTCCTCCCTCCAAGTTTTTGCCCATATGACTCACCACAAATACACAATCAATGCATGAGCTTGCCCTATTTTTTAAATTAAAACTTAGCTGTAATATTGATACAAAATTGCATATTTATGTTAGCAAAACATTGGGAATATAGAAAGTATTGCCTACCTGCATGCTGATTTATCAAGTACTGCATCCATTAATGTGCGGGGGATTTATAGCATTTTGCAATGTAATGCAAAAATAACACTAACAAAATCAAAACAATTTTGACATAATATTTTGGCATTTGTGCTTCATTTAAAACACCACAAAATTTTTCTATATTATTATTCAGTTTAGCTGTAGTAGAAGTTGTTTTATTTGATTATAAGAAACACACATCATACAGAGTATGAAAAGTCAATGGCATTATCATACTCATACCTCAAGCAGAAACAAATGTTCTGGATCCCAATAGGTTTAGGAAATCCAGTCTAGGTCACATATACTGTACCATCCTTATAAAGTTTATACAAGAAAAAAAAATTATTTGGCAGAACTTACTTAACTGGATGAGGAGTATGTCACAAAAGTAAAGTATTAATTAACTATGTTTGAGTAAAAAACAATTATAAAAGTATGAAAATGTGTCCTTAAATATTCTTGCACAGAACCCTTTATTCCTGAACTTTTAACCAGTAACAAGCACAACACTAACAAAGTTAAATAAACTAATAGTAAACTAATACTAGCTCAGTAAAACCTGACAACTATTCTACTTATAGTACTGTGCAAAAGTATTGAGCACATACAAAAATATAGCATAAGCTAAAGATGCTTTTGCATTGCTTAAAAACAAGAGTTTTAGACACAGATTTGTGCAGTTTTATAAGAAAACATGTTAGTTTTTACTGAGCATCCTGGAGAATATGAGTTGTTCTGGTAACTTTGTCACACTCACTCCTTTCTCTGTTTATGCAAATCCCAGGAGCGTACATTAGGTTTTTTGTTTCCATCGGAAAACTGATCTGTCTTGTACTATATATTTTTTCTTTACAGCCATGCATATATTCTCCTATAATATTATCTATTTATTAATTTTAAGTTATATATGGAAATACTGAATGATTTTATACATAATTATGCAGACATTATGAGAAACATACAGTATATAACAAAATTGGGACAGCATATAATATGGTGCCTAAGACTTTTGCACAGTACTGTAAATATATATATATATATCACAGTCTCCTGGAGTCTATCAATTCCTATTTTCTAGATAACAGAACCACTGTTCTAAATATAATAAAGCATCTCCATTGTACATCACACATCCACACACAGTAGGATATCTAACGGATTTCAAAGTCAGCGTAGTTAACGGAGATGACAAACACAGATGCTTATTCAGCCTCCTGCTGCAGTGGGGTGTCTGACATGACACTGCAAACAAATTGGAAAATCAGACAAGTAACATTTACAAGCAAGCTTCTCCTTTCATTTACAAAGTGTTAACTCTGTCTTTGCTTCTGTCTCCACAGCAGGCAGCGTAATGGTGTGGTGTGTGCATGTGTGTGTGTGTGTGTGTGTGTGTGTGTGTGTGTGTTTGTGTGTATTCCAAAGTGCAGGATGACAGTGTGCTTCTTGCTGCCTCTTTGATACTGCCAACATTTATGATATTTTCTCACGAGAAGATAGGATGTCTTCTTCACTCACACACACACACACACACACACACACACACACACACACACACACACACACAGATGCACATTTATACTCCTTAATCCAGCACAGGAGCGACTGTCGGACAAAGCCATAGTGTCAGACTGGATGTCCCCCTCCTCAACAGAGAACAGGAATATCAATGAGTCTGGTCCTTTCAGAGGCCTCAAAAGGGGGCTTCACACCCAGGCCAGGATAGCCTCGATGTGTGTACAGAGGGGTGTGCTATACAGAGCACTACTTGTTCCCATTCTGGCTCTCAGGCACCCTTGATCTAAACACACAGTTTGGGCTGCGGCTATGAGCAACGCTGCCTTAACATAACAAATAAAGAGGTGAGGATAAGTCGTGAAAGCTGACTGATGGATGAGCCTCTGTTGACCGAAAGACGACCAACAACAGAGGCAATGATAATGATGTAAATCAACACGATGATGATGATGAAGAGGATTAGGATGGGTCAACTATAAAGGAGCTTTGTCTTTAAATGAACAAGGCTATTCCTTCTCTTTTAAGATAAAAGAACCCCATGGATTTGTTTCTAAAGTAAACACAACCGAGATGGATTCAAACTTTAATGAAGTATGAGATAGAGATGCAGAAAGGTTTGATATGATGTGTGAATTGTGTAATGTATCGCAGCTATGGTACCATATACTTTCTTAAGGTATGTCTGCACAAAATCATCTTTTGCAATTTAGGTAATAAACCAATCACTAAAACAAAGTAACAAAACATAAATAATATCCAATACATATTTTATTTGATCTGATTGTTGATGTGGTAGAAAAAGCACTGTAACCTTATAGTAAACTATAGCGAATATCTCCTTCCTCATGTACTTCTTTCGTTTCTTTCTTTTCTTCTTTTCCATATGACTTTGTCTTCTCTCTCTCACTCTCTCACCCTTCCTCTAGCCCAGATCCTATTAACCAAGTTAGGAGGTTACTATGGGAACTGTGACACTGGCCTTTTATTTCACTTAAGTTTGCTCAATCTAGTTGGCTGATAGGAATCGCAGACTGATCCCCTGGCAACTTCTTTACAGGGAGGTGCTCATTATGCCCTAACCTCCCCCCAGCCCCCCCACACACACTATAGGGACAGAAAGAGTCTGAGAGAGAGAGAGAGAGCGAGAGCGAGAGAGAGAGAAAGGAAAAGAGAGATGGAGACTCTAGTCACAACGTCCTTCTCTGGTGCAATTATGCTTTCATTCAGCCACCCTTCTTGCCCTCCCCTTTTTCTCTCTCTCTCCATCGTAAACTCACTCCTTATGCGGTCGAACATAATTTGAGTGCAATTAACGTCCCTTAAAAGCCTTTGCCACTTTAAACGCTAAGCATTAGGGGAAGATGGGCATCTAAAGCGTGTGTGTGTTTGGGGCTGGGGGTGTGAGGGGGGTGTCTGAAAGTCAGAAGCAGCGCAGAGAGACTGAGAGGGAAAGTCCATTTAAGGAGCAAAATGAGATTAAACAATCAAACATACGTTCAACATTCTGAGCAATTCAATGTAATTCATATACAGCGTCAGGTTTGTGGGTGAAGAACCTGCACCAGGATGAAAGATGCTACAGATGGCTGTCTGAAATGAGTCAATTTTAATAAAATACAAACCTTTTATATTGCTTATAAGTAGTAATTTAAGGTAGAGCTTCTAAAATCACATTTTAATGTAATGGCCAAATGTATGTGGACACCTGACCATTACACCTATGACAATATTTGAAGTACACAATTGTATAAAATAGCTTTATAAGTTCCCTTCAGTACAACTACTGAAAAACTTGTTCCAGTATCACAGTTCCTATTTGTTCAAATTCAGGTCCATGAAGACAAAAAAACGAAGCCCTGACTGCAACCTCACTAAGATCTTTGGGACGAATTGGAACATCGACTGCACCCCAGGCGTCCTTGCCTGACCTCTATAATGCTTTCGAGGTTGAATGAACAAAAATAGCCAGGCTAAAAAAAAAACGTTTTTTTTATAACAGCAAATATATATAGTGCGTTTACTGTTCTACAGACTCTTTGTGAATTGTAATATACTGCCATTTTGCATGCATCTGAACCCCAATTGAAGGAAGTCATACCTTTCCCTCGCAAAAGGGAGAAAATTGCATTTGAAGATTTCATTTGGACTGCGGCACAGGAACATCAAGGCATTAAGACAGCCAGAATTTGATTACAAGCTGAATTGATTAGGCTTATGCCAATTTCTCTTTAGCATGTTTTATTTTTTTTGGTATATCTTGGCTCTTTGCCAGAATTCAGTCATAGCAACATTCAATGGGATTTCCTAGAGTGCAGCACTTGTGAGCAGCTTGAGAGAATGGAAAAGGGAGAGCTGATACAATCCAAGAATTCCTGGAATTCAACATTTCCAACAGATTTTTAATCACTGAGCTAAAATTGCCACCTGATGCATGGCTGAGCCTTTAAGATTAAAATACAAATGATTAAATAGGTCAAACTAGGGATTTACTGAGCTTATACTGAGTATCAGAATTTAGGCTGCTCATGGAGTTGACAAATTCTCCAACCAGCATACAATATTGAATGACATGACAAGGATCTTTACCAAAGTACATATGGTAAAGAGCAAAAGAGCAAAAGAGGCTTGTTGAAGAAGTCAACTTATTTACTGAGAGGGTATCAGTATCTGACCAGTTTTAGTTATCGGCTGATGAGTAGCACTGTTATTGGTATTTTATAAAAAATACAAAACCAGTTAAGATTTACAAGTAGAGCTGTTGGTTTTACCTACAGTTTTTTTATTTGATGGCGGGCATGTTATATAATTTATATGACATTTTGTGCAGGAGTATGTGCTAATGTAAGTGCATGCAACGTTAAAAGGGCTAAATGTGTAAGATACTGTAAAAGCTTTAAAGTGCTTCATGTAAGTCCACTGAAAGGTGCCAAATTACCAAAGCTTACTTTTCTTTTACTTAAGCAATTAAAATTTTAATTATACCTTACTAATGAGTTCACTCTGATTAAAAACTTATCTTTTTGTAAAAAAAAAAATTTTTTTTAATAATAATAAATGCTTTAGGTTATGGTCTGGTCCTACAGTCATGTTCAAAAGTTAGTACCCTCGCTTTTAATTCCCTGTGTTTTGTGTAAAACATAATAAAAATCATCCGATCTTAGTGGGTCTTGGTATTAGTCAAATACCACCTTCAGACGAACAACAGCATAAAACTTTTTCACTGTGCTATTATTTATTTAACAAAATGAAGCCAAAAATGTGGCCAATTCTAAGTACCCACATGATTCAATAACTTGTATATTAATATTTAGCAGCAATAACTTTAAGTAATTGTATTCTGTATGACGTTATCAGTCTATCACATTGCCTCGATCTTATCTCATCTCATATTTGCCTCGAGAATACGCTGTTATACGGAGGAGTTTGTAGTCTACTTATTGACTGCAAAGTGTCCAGACCCCAGGGCTGCAAAACAATCCCAAATTATAAGCCTTCAACCACCGTGCTATGGTATTTCTGCTGTAATGCTGCTGTTTCCCAAAATATGGCACTGGGCATTGAGGTTAAAAAATTCCAGGAGCCTTGTGTTTTGTTCAGAGGAAGTTTTGTGAAGCTCAGTTGTGCTTTAATATTCTTTTTCAACAGAAGAGTCTGTTCTCCTGGCAACCCTTCCAAACGAACCATACATGTTCAGTCTGCTTCTAATTGTGCTGTTATGCATGTACTTTAACATTTAACATGCTTAGTGAGGCCTGTAGGGTCTGAGACATAGTTCTTGGGGTAGGGTCTGCTCTTGGGGGTAAATATGCTGGGACACTGGCAACTGTCTTGATGGACTTGAATAAAGTTTCTCACTGTAGAACATTGAATTCCAAACTATTTGGAAATGGTTTTATAAACATTTCCAGATTGATGCGCAGAAACAACTCCTCTATAAGACGATGACTTATGTCTTTCCCTCTTTGCATTGTGTTAACACACACCTGCATGCTGCAAACCAGCAAACTGCCAAAACTTCTGCTTTTATAAAGGTCTGTACACCTTCTGATTATCAGGTAATCAAGGGTTGATGATCAGCAGCACCTGGCTGCACTGCAAGTTACCCTCTTAAATGCTGTGAAAGAAGTAAGGGGGGTACTAAGTATTACCCACATTTTTTTTTTTTGGAATCATTTTTGTTAACCAACTAGAGTGGAGGTGAAAAAAAATGTATGTGGTTGTTTACCTGACATTGCACTTGCCTAAGATCTGTTATAAGCTGTAACACTATTTATGTCCTATGTTACAGAGTAAGATCTATGCCATCCATGCCATTCAGTATTGTATGAACGTTGGAAAATTTGTCAAATCCAGATTTTTTTTCCTTTTACAGTTCCAGAGCATTGCATGTGATGTACACATGCAATGCTCTGGAACTGTTGATTCATTCATATCAAAGTATGTTTTCATATCAAAGAATGCATTTTTCTATCCATTCCATGCAATTTTATGACTTAAATACAATCTACAAGACCGACACCAGCACACACAATGTTTTCAGCTAATCAGACCAGCGGGAAAATTACAGTATATAGAAATTTATATGACAAGCTTATACTTCTTTGGCACTTTACTAAACAATATATTGTACTCTCAGAAATGACTTCATGTATTTGAAGATGTCTTGAGAATTTTAAGAGAAAACAATCCTGAATCATATTCTTATTATTATTTAATAAACATCCACATGAACATATGATGAACATAAAGGAAAAAGAACAAACAAAATTCCAGACACCTTAGACAATATTTTTCCTCTTATCTTACTCATCTATCCTCCAATCTTGCTCTTAACTATCTTTCCACATTCTCTCTCTCTCTCACTCTCTCTCTCACTTCGTGTGAAGGTCAAGCAATTGATTTTCCTCTGTCTATTCATTTTTCAAGACTGGCTTTGAAACGTGGGAAGCAGACAAAAGCCAGTCCCCAGCCCGCCTTCCCCTTCTCTCTGCTGCACTCGTTCTGCCCCCTCCCTCCACGCCAGTGTGTGTGTGTCTGCTTGTGCGTGAATGTGTGTGTGTGTGTGATGTGATGAGGTTGATGGGGATACCGCTACACCCATCACCCCCCAGGGTACTACCGGGGCTATGCTGCACCCGATTCCACATTCCTGCAGTGGAATTACAGCCATGCATCACACTCAGTCCCCTCTCAGCTGTGCTCTGTCATGGTCCTCCACTGTGTCAGGCCAAGAGCAAAGTGTAATTACATACTTATGAGCTAAATTAAGGGAATACTTCACCCAAAATTACTAAAGTTAAAAATGATTGACAATGGTGGCTTTATATTGATATTCTTGAACCTTTTTAAGAGGGAAACAAGTTCTGAACAAGAACTACACAGTTCCTGTAAGTATTTTTGGTTTGCACCAGCATTAAGGTGCAGGCTGATGATCGTTTTGTATATGAACAAATAACACAACACAAGCAGCAGTACAATAGATATGCAACTCTTTGTGTTTAAAGCTGTTCTTTATTGTGTAGGATGTTGATTGGGATGATAAAATATACGTCTCAGTGTGCCACTTCAATAGGAATTTCTATTCATGCATTTTATCCAATCAGAGAATAACCAATCATGTGGTAGCAGTGCAGTGCATAAATTCATGCAGATTCATGAAGTCAAAAGCTTCTGTTAATATTTACATCAAACTGTCATCAGTGACATTCATCATGGTTTTGATGCCATAGGGGCTCATTTGAGCATATGAGAAACCGTTGCTCTTCTGGGACTTTTTCTAGAAGTAATGCAGGATGATGCAAAAAAAAAAAAAAACAGTTTTACAAACATAAAGGCCTTGTTTATAGAATGGTCATATGACATGAGGCCTATATTAATTTAAATAATAACTTTTTACAACCCTGGTAAACAGCAGAGGGGATCTCTAAACGCATAACACATGGAAACTAGAGGCTACAACCACAGAAAACCTCATTGGATTCCAATCCTGTCTGCCAAGAACAAGAATTGGAGGTTATAGTGGGCACAGAATCAGGGAACATTTAAAGAAATAGTCTTTTTCCTGGTCATTGCATGAAAGAGCAGATGTACCTGATGTGTTCCTAATAAAGCCATCTGTGAGTTTACCAACTTGTACAGGGATTTGCATGGCACCCAGAATAAACAAATTAAAACCCATCCATTTTTTTGACATGGTAATAAATTCTGTTGTTCAGCTCAATGTAATCAAAAATGGATTTAAATAAATTCATTTATTTAAAAAAAGAAGGGGATAAGAAAAAACTAAATACTTCAGAATATGCTGTTATGAGAAAATAATCAATCTTGTATATCAAGCCACATAACTGTATTTTTCCATAACAGAATACCCCGTTATACTTTATTTTATTCCTTACTTCAACTAAATGCACATGCACGAACACATACCTGCTATGTTTTAAAAAAAAATGTTTTTAAAAGGGCTGCAGAAATATTTTATCCTGGTTGTGCTGTGCCACTCAGGATCTCAAGATCCTTTAGATTGCTTAAGTAATTAGTTTTATGCATCATTTTAAAATGCCAAAATAGAGAATTTTGCAGTGTATAAAACTTGCATTTGACCAATGAGCAAGCTCCACTCCAGCCTTCCACAGAAAAAAAAAAACCTATTAAAAAGCTGTATTTTATAGTAACCCAGAAACTAAAGGTGGTCCTGTTTCCTTAAATGGAACATTCTGTAAGTTCATAAATTCCTAAAAAGATTTCTGTGATGAAAGCACACCTTCGTTTTGGGACCATAATTCACAATCTTATCTGCATTCTGATAACTAGACTTTGTTAGCTTTCATACCATATAAGTTTAACAAAACACTCAAAATACAGACTGATTTTTCATTTCTGTACATTGCATTAAGTTTAACTTTGGCTTTCTTGAACTATCCAATATGATCTATATGTTACACTGTCGATAATTAAGAGCCTAATGTGTACAAGTAGCAGAACGATTGAAACAATTTATCAAGCTGCGGTCGGAGAATGAAAAGAATTCATCAGGACTGTCCCATTTGTTATATACTACACTGCTGGCAAATCCATGCACTACATCACAATACATCACCACAGTGTGCAAGTACCCAAGTGCACTTACCAGCGTGGGATAATGCCCATATCAGCTTAAATCCTACCTTCTTTATCTTACTGCAGTCGTAGGTGGGGTCTATGCACCTCTGCACCACAAATGTCATAAGATTTTAGAGAAATAGGCAGATGTTGCAACATTATTATGAAATAATAAAATATTGTGCTGCCCAGAAGGGTTGTTACATCATAAAAAAAAACTAGGCAAATGCAGCAGAACCAGAAACAGGTTTACGATATGAAGAACGTGGGCACATGAAAAGGGATTTTAGGGGATTTTACAGTGTTTTCATAAGGGTCAAACTATATTCCAAAAATTTGCCCTGGTCAAGTTAAATATATTTCCTTTCTCAGCAAAGATTGCATTAGCAACTAACATGATTGAATGGCAGCAACTTACACCCTTTAATTTTTAACAATTAGAAACAAATGACTATAAATTAGACATCTTGTTTCATAGAGGTGCTTTGGGTTACCACTTTTGACCTGCACTGTGGACAAATATGAAATTTTTTGTTCATTCATCTTTGCACATTCTGTTTTCATGTCTTTCTATGTTTTTTTAGACAAACAGAACAAAGATTTAGCAATCAGACCAGAGATAGTAAATAAAATGAAATACTAATGAAAGTCTGGGAAAAGTCTCCCCTTTCTGACCTAATGTCTTCAGCCCTGTCTTCAGATAAATAATTTAAGAAAAAGCCACAACATTGGATCTGCTAGAAAAGCAAAGCTGGCTCATGTTTAGAAACCTTGACGAGCTGTGGAGGTTTTTCGTTTGTTCTTATGCTCTGCTACAATAACTTCCCAAGAAGTTTGGGCTACTGAAATACTTTGCTGGGTTCACATCTGGACCACGGTTGCTATAGGCACTTTTATATTTTTATCTTCTATGTAATCGCAATTACATACATGACGATCTGGTTAGAAAAAGCAGATTATGCAGTTTTATAATATCTTAAACATTGACATTTACCTAATGTCCCACCTCTTGAATGGGACTGGGACTCCATACAGTGGCTGAGTAATATAAGGTGTGGCAACCCACCAAACCCGAACCCAAATCTTTAGATCAGAAATTAACACTCTAGAGCCTTCACCACTTGAGTCACCACTCCCACAGCTTATACTTAATATATTCTTGTAAAAACAGTTCACCTTCAAGTAGCTTAAGCACACAACTTTGATTTTGTTTAGAAGCTTTTTATAATAAAACTTAGCACACATTATCTGTGTTAAACATGCTGTTATTACACACAGCTAGGTTACGCTGCTGTCATTATGGGAGGCCATTAAGGTTAAACTTGGTCATGTGATTAATTTGCGTTAAAAATAGTAGCATGTTAAAATTGCTAGATTAATCACATGCGATAAGATTGACAACCATTAATATATGTATATATAATTTTTTAAAAACTTTTGAATCATTATAAGATTAATACAAGCATCTTTTTGCGTTGCTCTGCATATCCATAGAACAGACATTGAATTGGACAAAGAAATTATCCGAATGTGATTTACAAGCAAATAAGCTTGAAGAAGAACACTAATATCTGCTGTAGAATACGGATTTTTTGCTGGTCCCTAAATCTGTTAAATCTGGACTTGTGTATTAGCTTGTGTTTTAGCCAAACACTAACATGAGAAAATATGTTTGCTGTTGTGTCAGTAAACAATACGCCATTCCACTGATGTGTTCGACTAAATTACTGAAATAGGCCAAGTGCTACGCTGATTTGACAGTATGCCTGGTGTTGAAATTTTGCCCCCTAAGTGCTGGAACCATTCCTCTGTCCCTGCGTCTACATGAAACACAGCATGCTTTAATAGTGACTGAGAACATGCGGTTCTGGTTTTGGCTCTTTAAGCGTGGCTTCCCGATTCAGTGAGATCAAGTGTTGGTAGGTATGTGATAATGAGGATAAGTGAGCCACCACTGTTAGCTTACATTGTGTTTTTAGTCAATCGTCCACACACACACGCACACACACACACACACATACACACACACATACACAAACAGACAGTCTCACACTCGAGTTTCCCTCTTTCACAAATACAGGAATACACACACATGCAAGTGCGCTACTAATTGTAGCTAAGCTGTTACACCTCTGTAATAATAGCAATTAAGAAACCCTTGCAATTATGCTCTGCTCGTTACATAGTTAATGTCCGTAATTACAAATTGCACAGATAATTTCCTCCTCCTTTGGAGTGCTGTCTCTTGCTCTCCAGTCGTTTTGTTTGCACAGAAACGACATATGTGCGTAAGAGAGACAGAGAGAGAGGGAGCGAGAGTAGGAGAGAGAGAGAAAGCAATGTCTGGCTATTGTAGCAGCTGTGTGGAGCTTTAATGCGACAGACATAATGAGGATCACACACAGAGATGTAAACCAGAGATGTTGCACATAAATAGACTCCTCTGGTCCGGCCACTTGTTAACAAGCTTCAGCAAGGGCTCTCCCTCTTTTGTCCGACTCAGCCGGCTCTAAGAACTATCCACCCACAGGAAGCAGCTAATTGGCTCTTAGATCTATTGTTCAATTCACATTTGTGATGAGCTTTACAGAGCATGAAATGAACAATAAGTTGTATCGGATGGGCCCATGATGCCAAACGGTCTCAAAAACGAGTCCTCAAACACACACAAAAAAACCCCATAACAATCTGACTGCAGTATTTGTTCCCAAAAAACGCCGTTAGATTTATTTATTTATTTTTTTGCCACCTAAAGTTGAGAGTGAACCAGTAAATGCATTATTTCAGATGAGCCGTATTTAGCTCCGCATGACTGCAAGTGATTACTCCTGTGGCGCAATCTCAATTACTTTTCTTACTCTGTGAGTGTGTGTGTGTGTGTGTGTGTGCCTGAACTCCATCTCCACACTCTACATTCTCTGCCATTTTTAAAGTGAAAGTATCCCCAGTGACATACACAGGCGACCTATAAGACAATAATAGCCTATTCCATTTAAATTCATAATTTAAATTAATAACGCATTTGTATTCATCGACAGCCTGCCACTGTCATGTTAGAATTGAGTTTGGCTGGAGCTCGCTCTCAGCCACCTCTGCTCTTAATAGTGCTTTCGTATGTGAATGGCTCTCTGATTGATGCTATTGTCAATAAGATCCTCATAGACATCTTTCTAAGAAGATATTATAAACTTCTGTTTATATTTTCCTCTAAAAAGTCCACTGAAATATTTACATCACACTTCATTTCTCTACACTGTAGCACACAGAGTGAATAACAACAGCAAATATTTGCATTAAATGAACATATTTCACTGAAAGCAGTACACAGTTTTTTTTTTCTTCCCCTAATGCAAGTAAGCACATAGAAATTATAGAACAGTATAGATGAAACACCGCCTGAACATGGCTTCATTTGGTTTAGCAGATTTGATGTAAGGTGAATATAAGTACAGTGGGACACCTAATAATGAGGTGTATGTTTAGCTGTGATTTCTTGATTTTTCTTTTTTGCAAAAAATATTTTTCTATTTATATTTTTGTTTGTATTTATAAAATTTCAAGCTTTTTATAACTCGTGAAGTGTATACCTTCTGATTTAATGGTTTTTCATTAGTGGTTTAATTTTCTACATTCTAGAACAATACTGAAGCTTTCACTGGCTCTCATGAAGAAAATCCCAGGAAACCAAGAGAAAACTTATGTAAGGGTCCTCCACTAGAGGTCACTGTTTTTATTTTGTAGTTTTTGTTGGCCGACTCAGTTTCCCAGCAGGCACCTCGGTCAGGTGATGCAGTGCACACCTGAACCGAGGTAGCCATCAATTAATCTATAAATAGCTGTTTAGACTGGGAAACTGGGTCGAGCATTTTTGGGTAAAACCACTGTCAGTTATGTGGGCATTTTGGTTTGTTTTTATTTGTTTAAGTTGTACTTTGATTTTAGTTGTGTTAACTTGGGCTCTCTTATTGGCAATGTCTCTGTGTATGTTTTGTGTGTCTGTGTTTGTGGAGCTGATTCAGTCCTATCCTTCTGTGTTCTTGTGGTTAGCTAGAGCAGGTAAGCAGTTAGGTGTGTGTGTGGCTAGGAGCATGATTAGCTAAATCCTATGTTGAGTTATAGTACAGTTACAGTACTAGCATGCTTCTAGCCATAGCCCCTCTGTGTCTCTAGCTGCCCTGTGTTTCCTACCTCCCTAGTTGCCCAGTGAGCCTAGCCTTTGAGTGTCCCCTAGCCTAGCCTTTGAGTGTCCCCTAGCCTAGCCTTTGAGTGTCCCCTAGCCTAGCCTTTGAGTGTCCCCTAGCCTAGCCACTGGGTATCCCTTGTCCTGTGTTTGCTCTCCCCCTATTGTCCCAGTGCGCCTAGTTTTAGAGTGCTGTCCCTCCTGACTGGGGAGTAACGACTAGCTTGTGAGTGCCGCCTCGCTTAGTCTTGGAGGGCTGCCTCGCCTAGCCACTGGGTATCCTTTGTCTGTGTTTCTGTGCCCCTATTCCCTAGTGTATTTAAGCTATTAGGTAAGTATAGCTTAGTGCATGTTGGGGCTAAAGACATGCTTAGCTAGGTGGATGTGTAGCTGACTGCCATGGTTAAGCTTAGCTTAACCATGTTTAGCTAAAAGCCATGCCTAGCTGATTGCCATGTCTTTAGCCCTCGTCCTGTCCCTCTCTTGGTCTCTCGTCTCGTCGTTACGTGTCTCCAGTGTCTCCAGTGTCTCCAGTGTCTCCTGTGTCTCTAGTGTCTCCTGTTCTCCCTAGTGTCTCGTTTCAGCTCCACACCTCGTTTATGTCCTGTTGTGTTTGTCCCCCTGTTATGTGTCTCGCCGCAGGGCGTGTTAGGTGTCTCGCCGCAGGGCGTGTTAGGTGTCTCGCCGCAGGGCGTGTTAGGTGTCTCGCCGCAGGGCGTGTTAGGTGTCTCGCCGCAGGGCGTGTTAGGTGTCTCGCCGCAGGGCGTGTTAGGTGTCTCGCCGCAGGGCGTGTTAGGTGTCTCGCCGCAGGGCGTGTTAGGTGTCTCGCCGCAGGGCGTGTTAGGTGTCTCGCCGCAGGGCGTGTTAGGTGTCTCGCCGCAGGGCGTGTTAGGTGTCTCGCCGCAGGGCGTGTTAGGTGTCTCGCCGCAGGGCGTGTTAGGTGTCTCGCCGCAGGGCGTGTTAGGTGTCTCGCCGCAGGGCGTGTTAGGTGTCTCGCCGCAGGGCGTGTTAGGTGTCTCGCCGCAGGGCGTGTTAGGTGTCTCGCCGCAGGGCGTGTTAGGTGTCTCGCCGCAGGGCGTGTTAGGTGTCTCGCCGCAGGGCGTGTTAGGTGTCTCGCCGCAGGGCGTGTTAGGTGTCTCGCCGCAGGGCGTGTTAGGTGTCTCGCCGCAGGGCGTGTTAGGTGTCTCGCCGCAGGGCGTGTTAGGTGTCTCGCCGCAGGGCGTGTTAGGTGTCTCGCCGCAGGGCGTGTTAGGTGTCTCGCCGCAGGGCGTGTTAGGTGTCTCGCCGCAGGGCGTGTTAGGTGTCTCCCCTTGTCTGTGTCTTGCCAGAGAGCTCCTGTTAGCACACAGTTAAGTATCATTTAAGTTTGTTTGTTTCTTTGGTTGTATCTTTATTTATACTTTGTTTAACTATCATTAAAAAGACTCTTTTTTTTGGTTACACCACCCCTCTGCCTCTATGCCTGCTCCTTCCGCCCACGGCGTCAACACCTGCCTTTACACCCAGATCGTGACAGAATGCTCGACCCATCAAGGCATAGCAGAGGGGGCTGGGACTTTAGACCCCTCAGCCTCACGTGGAGGCCACAGCTGCAGCACCCTTCAGCCTCACGTGGAGGCCACAGCTGCAGCACCTTTCAGCCTCACGTGGAGGCCACAGCTGCAGCACCCTTCAGCCTCACGTGGAGGTCCCGGCTGCAGCACCCTTCGGCCTCACGTGGAGGTCCCGGCTGCAGCACCCTTCGGCCTCACGTGGAGGTCCCGGCTGCAGCACCCTTCGGCCTCACGTGGAGGCCCCGGCTGCAGCGTCGTCGAGCGCCTCACGGGGAGGCCCCGGCTGCAGCGTCGTCGAGCGCCTCACGGGGAGGCCCCGGCTGCAGCGTCGTCGAGCGCCTCACGGGGAGGCCCCGGCTGCAGCGTCGTCGAGCGCCTCACGGGGAGGCCCCGGCTGCAGCGTCGTCGAGCGCCTCACGGGGAGGCCCCGGCTGCAGCGTCGTCGAGCGCCTCACGGGGAGGCCCCGGCTGCAGCGTCGTCGAGCGCCTCACGGGGAGGCCCCGGCTGCAGCGTCGTCGAGCGCCTCACGGGGAGGCCCCGGCTGCAGCGTCGTCGAGCGCCTCACGGGGAGGCCCCGGCTGCAGCGTCGTCGAGCGCCTCACGGGGAGGCCCCGGCTGCAGCGTCGTCGAGCGCCTCACGGGGAGGCCCCGGCTGCAGCGTCGTCGAGCGCCTCACGGGGAGGCCCCGGCTGCAGCGTCGTCGAGCGCCTCACGGGGAGGCCCCGGCTGCAGCGTCGTCGAGCGCCTCACGGGGAGGTCCCAGCAACACCAGCAGGCCTCATGTGGAGGTCCCCACCTTTGTCCAGTAGCCCTTCTTCAAGGCTCGCCGCCTTCGGAGCGACACCCCAGCACAGCGTCCAGCACCCGGCTTCGATGTCGGGCACCCACCACTGCACGGCGGAGGAAAAGCCAGTACTGCATCGGCCGCCCGGATTGGGGGACAACACAGCACTGTTTTCAGGGGCTCTACTTCTCAGGGCAATACAGTGCTGCCCCCTCCGCCCGGCCTACAACAGCGATCCGGTGCTGCCTCCGCCACACGGTTGACTACGGGAGCTAGCCTGTCGGGTGAAGGGACACCAGGGAAGTGCCTTGGGACCACCAATAGCGCTCCGGAGGAGCGGTTTAAGGGGGGGGGGTACTGTAAGGGTCCTCCACTAGAGGTCACTGTTTTTATTTTGTAGTTTTTGTTGGCCGACTCAGTTTCCCAGCAGGCACCTCGGTCAGGTGATGCAGTGCACACCTGAACCGAGGTAGCCATCAATTAATCTATAAATAGCTGTTTAGACTGGGAAACTGGGTCGAGCATTTTTGGGTAAAACCACTGTCAGTTATGTGGGCATTTTGGTTTGTTTTTATTTGTTTAAGTTGTACTTTGATTTTAGTTGTGTTAACTTGGGCTCTCTTATTGGCAATGTCTCTGTGTATGTTTTGTGTGTCTGTGTTTGTGGAGCTGATTCAGTCCTGTCCTTCTGTGTTCTTGTGGTTAGCTAGAGCAGGTAAGCAGTTAGGTGTGTGTGTGGCTAGGAGCATGATTAGCTAAATCCTATGTTGAGTTATAGTACAGTTACAGTACTAGCATGCTTCTAGCCATAGCCCCTCTGTGTCTCTAGCTGCCCTGTGTTTCCTACCTCCCTAGTTGCCCAGTGAGCCTAGCCTTTGAGTGTCCCCTAGCCTAGCCTTTGAGTGTCCCCTAGCCTAGCCTTTGAGTGTCCCCTAGCCTAGCCTTTGAGTGTCCCCTAGCCTAGCCTTTGAGTGTCCCCTAGCCTAGCCACTGGGTATCCCTTGTCCTGTGTTTGCTCTCCCCCTATTGTCCCAGTGCGCCTAGTTTTAGAGTGCTGTCCCTCCTGACTGGGGAGTAACGACTAGCTTGTGAGTGCCGCCTCGCTTAGTCTTGGAGGGCTGCCTCGCCTAGCCACTGGGTATCCTTTGTCTGTGTTTCTGTGCCCCTATTCCCTAGTGTATTTAAGCTATTAGGTAAGTATAGCTTAGTGCATGTTGGGGCTAAAGACATGCTTAGCTAGGTGGATGTGTAGCTGACTGCCATGGTTAAGCTTAGCTTAACCATGTTTAGCTAAAAGCCATGCCTAGCTGATTGCCATGTCTTTAGCCCTCGTCCTGTCCCTCTCTTGGTCTCTCGTCTCGTCGTTACGTGTCTCCTGTCCTCTCCTGTCCTCTCCAGTGTCTCCAGTGTCTCCAGTGTCTCCTGTGTCTCCTGTGTCTCTAGTGTCTCCTGTTCTCCCTAGTGTCTCGTTTCAGCTCCACACCTCGTTTATGTCCTGTTGTGTTTGTCCCCCTGTTATGTGTCTCGCCGCAGGGCGTGTTATGTGTCTCGCCGCAGGGCGTGTTGTGTCTCGCCGCAGGGCGTGTTATGTGTCTCGCCGCAGGGCGTGTTAGGTGTCTCGCCGCAGGGCGTGTTAGGTGTCTCGCCGCAGGGCGTGTTGGGTGTCTCGCCGCAGGGCGTGTTGGGTGTCTCGCCGCAGGGCGTGTTGGGTGTCTCGCCGCAGGGCGTGTTAGGTGTCTCGCCGCAGGGCGTGTTAGGTGTCTCGCCGCAGGGCGTGTTAGGTGTCTCGCCGCAGGGCGTGTTAGGTGTCTCGCCGCAGGGCGTGTTATGTGTCTCCCCTTGTCTGTGTCTTGCCAGAGAGCTCCTGTTAGCACACAGTTAAGTATCATTTAAGTTTGTTTGTTTCTTTGGTTGTATCTTTATTTATACTTTGTTTAACTATCATTAAAAAGACTCTTTTTTTGGTTACACCACCCCTCTGCCTCTATGCCTGCTCCTTCCGCCCACGGCGTCAACACCTGCCTTTACACCCAGATCGTGACAACTTACCTCTGCTTCAAAGAGTTACCAGCCTCGAAAATCACCTCAGATTGGAGCTGTTATAAAGGCTTTACAGTAGCAGAGATCTCAATATTAACTTTACAAAGGGGATTATTGCATATTTTGGATACCTTCAGTATTGTTATACAATGTAGAAATAAATAAATATTAGAAAAGATAACTGAATTAGAGGGTGTGTTCAAACTTAACTGGTACTGTTGATAGGTAGGTACTTCAACATGCACACACACAAACACACACACACACACACACACACACCCACACACACACACACACACACACACACACACACTTTCAGGTTTGTGTTTGTAATAATAACTGTTTTTGTAGTAATAATTATATCACAGTAAAAGCATTATGTTTAAAACATAAAATTTTGTTTTTTATTTTAAAAATTGTGAAATGCAGAATTGTGAGTTGCAGTTCATGCTTACCCTTGCTGCAGTTATTGTCCCCTTCCAGCAGGGGGCTCCAGGGTGGGTCTCCTTGACTCGCAAAATGCCGCATGTGCAGGTAGCTGATGGTCAGGCGAATGACCGAGGCCTTGTCCAGCTGGCTGGTGATGGCACCAGGAAGAGGCAGCATTTTGGCCAGCTCGAAAAACTCAAAGTTTTCTTTACCACGACGAGATCGAGCTGCATTCCGGGACTTCTCCTTCCGCAGGTTTTGTAAACTGAGAGGAAGATCATTATGTACAAAAGAGATTGGAGGGAGTGGGGGTGGGGGTGGGGGTGGGAAGGGGGGCGGTATGATTAGTTTGTTATATCTATGTGTGGAGTGAAGAGATCATACAGCTGTTGATTTATTTTTAGTCAAATGTTAGCAGTTTTCTTTTAATTATAAAACTGACGCTCTAAAAAAGAATAAACTCGCTTTTCTGAATCCAGTACAGTTAGCCTTTTCACATCTACCTAGGTATTTCTCTAAAAGACAATCAAGATTTGATTTTTGTCATTATTTTTCAGCATGTGGCGGTCAATTGTTTGTAAGTAGTGATCAACATTGCTTGTTTTACTTTCCAGGAAATTTAGGATTTTCAGGATTTATCCATGATTTAACAAATACTGCATTAGGTAAGATGTCTACAGGCTGTAGAAGGCAATGAGGATTCATTATGTACAGTATTTATACAAGTGAACAAACCAATAAACAAACAATCTGATGTCTAAGTTAATTAAAAAAATCTTGTCAGACTATCTTGTCATCTACTTTAGATTCCAAGCAAAAGAGAGATATATTACATTCTGTGAACAAAATACTGCTAGAAAATTTTGACCAACATGACCAAGAACATCTGGTTAAATTCTCAAGGATGATTTAAAAGAAATGCTATCCCCTAAATATGTACAACAACAAACTGTATATTTTTCATTTAAGTTTTTTAAGATGTGCGTACAGACTTTTGCTTGTATAAATCCTTGGATTCATTTCTAAATGATCACAAAGTGAGATCAATGACAGCAATAACAACTAAAATGGGGTATCAAAATGAACACCTCTCCTGCTATCCAGCTGTTGCAGCAGCTGTTTTTAGTGCTTTGAAATCAGACCAATACAATTCCTCTAGTACGGCACTCAGGAGCAGGTCAGGGGCTCGAGGCTGAGAAAGCAGAGCTAACCTACAGTGGCAGCGAGAGAGCGATCAGCCTGTTCACTGCCTGTTTCCATTAGACATGTCCTGTTTCAGCCACGTTCTAACCTCCGACCAGTCTAGTCAGTTAGAGCTTACTATTATTACACCAGGAGGCTGCAGAAAAGGCTGGTCTTGGATCAGTTCTCTGGGATTCATTCTATGAAAGAATATAGACATTGAACTCTTTTCAACAGCCTGCCTCCTGGGTAGCAAGCCTCAAGTCTTGATTGAGGGATCAATGGAGAAGAAGGAGCATCTGAGAGGTAGGCCAGGTAGCCTGTCACTCTGATTGGGTATCGACCTGCCCTCAGTGGGGCCTGAGTGAGGGGAATTATGTTGTCACGGTGACTCCACAATTTGTGTCTGTGCTGGCAGAAAGAGCCGACATGCGCCCCCCCCTCACACACACACCCCATGTCTGTGACATTGATTCTCATTCTGGGGGGCTGTAGATATGTAACAGCAAAGAGAAAAGGGAGGAATTCAAAGAGAAATGAAGTGTGAGCGCGTGTGTGCCTCACAGTATGAGTAAAGAAAAAAGAGCCATCAATAAAGCTTTATTTGTAAATACTGGCGAGTAACCTACACCGTTTGTATAAAATAATAGACAGGTTGGATTTTTGTTTAAGTCATCAGGATTTGACTGGATTGTGAACGGTTATTTATTCTTCCTTGTCAGTCAGGGGAGAGCCCAGGTTTAGATTATAGTGTGGGAAAGAACAAGTAAAAGCACACCAAAGGGTTGTATCTGCTAATTGTGTACATGAGAAAGGTTATATAGTATATATAGTTATATAGAATATAGTGGCATTGTTATATTATGTTTAAACTTTTTATAATTTCTTATTTTTTAATAGAATACCTAAAAACTTTTAAATGCCTATAATACGGCACCTATACATTTACCACGACACAGACTTAAATCAACATGAAGGTGCAAGGATTATACTGTATTTATGCACTTGTCGCTGATAAAATATTAGGTGTTCAAGTCAAACCCGGACTTTGGATGAACTTTTTTCGTGAATGAGTGCAAAACCAATTGACATTTACAGAAGACATTAAAGAATGGAACGGTGGTGAGACTCTTAGCTGCAGTAAAACATTTGAAGGCCGCATGTCCATGAATGAAGATCCCGCCCGAGGTGGCTCAGATTCCACTGCAATTGTTCCTGTAAACGTTCACTGAGTAAAACAACTGATCCTTGAAAATTGATGCACAACCTGTCCCCAATTTGTGCAAGAGACGCATTAGCCTGTGGGAACTGGACGCACAATCATTCACCAACACAACTTGCACATCCAACTCGGCTGGGAGTTTTTGCCAACATCCAACCTTACAGTCCTGACCTCACTCCAGCCATTTCCACATGTTTGGGCAAACGAGTTCCTGAGAGGCCAGTGTTACAGATGTTAAGCAGGCAGCAGTCTGATCATGGCTCTGGCATACTGAGAAATCTTTCTATTTTGATGGTATCGAAGCACTAGTGAAACGCTGGGAGAGTTTCACAATGTCACTTTTATACTGTACACTCAAAAGTCATGGACATTGTATTTTGCATGGTGATTTCTCCACATATGTGAATTTAAAAAATAAAACATTTAAATTAACATGTTTAGAGGGTGAAGTCTTCTGTGAGGGGATATTTCTTTAGTATTTTATTCTCTAATTACACTTGTAACATAATCATGACATATACATATATTCCCTATATGAACTCACTGAAAGCAAAAAGTATTTTAGGGGCTTTACTCATTCTGGAAAATCATTTTTTCTTTGCTACACAGGGATGTCTATAACAAAAAGTTAAATTTGAAAAACACTATGTATCCCTCATTCAGAAACTTCAAACTTCCATGTTTTATGCAAACCATGAAACCGAGTGGCTGCATTCCATAGAACAGGTCAAAAAACATTCTGTGAAATAGAATGTTATGTGATTTGGATGTTGTATAAACACTATATTATATTCTTTACAAAGTTATGCAGGTCACTGTAATGTATCCATTGTGGCAAAATTACTTTACTACTTAGTGTAGTTTTCTTTTTGACCCTTCTATTACTAGCACTCTTACAATAGAGAATCGTAATGCATATTACAGTAATATTAAAAAAAATTGAGCATACAGGTAACCTTACAGCACTTAAAAGACTTGTGATATGCTGCCACTGATGTTGATGTGACTCACTGCATACTCATAATAATTAAAGACAGAGTTTGTTATATATCTAGATCAAAATTATTATTGATATTAAATTGAATACTTAAATAATAAACACAACTGCAGGCTGAGTCATCCATTGTGAAAAAAAAGTGGAACATGGATTTATAGTGTTTTGCTAAATCACACAAAATTCACATTGATTTAAACAAAGCAATTTTGACATAATGGTTTGGCATATGTGCTTTTAACACATTTAAGACTCAAACAAAACATGCTCAAAACATTTGCAATACTTCTTGCAGTAAAAAAAACCTTAAAAAAAAAAAAATGAGTTATCTCATTTTACTGTCAAACTGTTCATGTTGAATAAAAGGAGTAACCCTCTCATAAATCCAATTTGAGATCAGGGAAGGAATGGGCTTATTCTATTCCCACCCACATGTGCATGGTAGTCTAAAAATCGGAAGATGTATAGAGGTGTCTATAGAAGTCATTGCGTTTTGATGAATGAATACGTTGAATGAATTTTTTTATGAGATTGATACTGATAATTCATGCATGAATCCAGGAACAGGATAAAAACAGGGTAAAAAAAAAAGAGGTAATTTAATCTTATCTTTAAGTAGTGTGTGTGGATCTGTGAGTGAGAGAGAATATGTGTCTTTTAATCTGTATATGAGTCTCTTGAATCTTCTCTTTATAACAGTTTACTAATAACATTTGTATTGTGTTCTCTCACAGCCTGTAAAACAGACGTGTTCTGTGTGAAAGAGCTCTTTAAAACATCTCGTTATTACACCAGAACGTCTCTGGAGAGGCACAATCAATACGGCACCATCGATTCTGCTGAGTTTTATATCCACCTACAGATGAGGTGACGTTAATAATTCCACTGAAATTTCTTTAATGTTTCACTAATGGAACCAAACACAAGCTGGAGCATAGAGAGTGACACTAAGCCATGCATGTGCACTCTGTTTTAGTGTATTTCAGCCTTACCGTGCTATGTTGTTTGATGTGTGGTTGTTTATGTAACTTACCTTTGAGGATTGTCAGGAAGACTTGATTTTGAAATTCTGTTTCTTTTTTGTGTGCTTTTTATGAATGGAGCATTTTGATCAAAAACCCTTGAACAATCCATGAACATTTTGTGGCACAGGAGCTTCTGTGTACTCACTTTTTGAAGTAGCATTCATGTTACTAGCTGCAATTTGTGTAGATATATATTTTTCTTTCATGTTCATTGGACATAAAAATAAACTAAAATGTAATAAAAAGCAAACAAGTACAAATATATTGATAAATGCATATTTATAGTTTCAACACATGCAAGATAATATATGAATATAAGGCAATCAGTCTCACCAGGGCAGGGTGGGTGGTTTGGCCAGGAGTCCTTGCAAGAAGTCCCACTCCACGCTAACACACTTTCCCTCACTGACGAAC
Source organism: Clarias gariepinus (assembly GCF_024256425.1). NCBI lineage: Eukaryota > Metazoa > Chordata > Actinopteri > Siluriformes > Clariidae > Clarias > Clarias gariepinus. The sequence continues at coordinate 12,344,712 of NC_071110.1, forward strand.
GGCATGGCTGCCATCCTGTTCTGCACACGCTGCCGCCTCTAATGCAGGCTGCGATCGGCCGAGGCTATGTCAGACCCAGATCTCCCGCAGAGGGGCTGAACGCACAAGAAGATGAAAGCAAAGAACGATGAAGAAAGGGGTTAGTTGATCAATTCACAATCCTCATGTTTTGTCGATATCTTCAAAATGAATGCCTGATCGTTCCAATTTTCTGTGTATTAATAAAACTGCCATTTTATTACATTAAATCTTGTTTAATAAATTGGTTATGTGGAATACAAACAATGTTCTCAAAAACAGACACTAAATTTCTTTACATGCTTTATATGTGCACATGCTGAAAATGACCTTTTTTTTTTTTTTTAAATGACCTCAACGTAATGCCTGCACTTTACACATGAATTGTTTAAAATGACGGCAACCCTCAGATGACCATACAGAAAGATGCAAATACACACACCTACACACTCATCTGGTCCAGCTTCCAGAGTTTCTAGTGCCATTTTAGAGGAATCCCCAGTGCTTGGCTAGTCTGTATGACATTTAAAGGGCTGGCTTGCCCTCCAGCAGCCTGGTGTCACCCCCACCAGAGCTCACTGCCCTCTGGCCAGCCCTGGGTGCCACTCAGCACTATCGTTGATCTGAATCACTCTGGCATAAAGCCCTGGACTTGTATCACCTCTCTGACCTTACCTGGCACACACATAGACACACACCGACATCCGTGTGACCTCTGGTGTGAGTCGATGAAATCTATGACCTGACATTCAACCCAGCTAAACCTGTATTAGCAGCTGCTTAACGATGGACTACCTGCTTCATTGTGACTGAGAAAAGCTTAGGGACTAAATAAGAACATATACATAATGTGGGTCAAAATGATGTGGTTAATGATCTGAGCAGACTTAAAAAAAGTTTATACACTGCGTCTGATAGACAACAGACAGGACGGAGAGTTGATTGGGGACCACTGAATCTCTGTGGATAAAGAGTTTTTGCCTGTGTTTGAAATGAGTTGCGAGTGTGTTCTTTCAGACAGAAATACATGCAGGGAGAGTTTTTTAAAATGTAAATCCCACATTTATTTTATAGTCATGTATGTTTTAGTGGTTTTAAAAATTATTATTTAAAATTAGTAATAGGCTCTTTTGAAATGTTTATTCTAGTGAGAGAATACATTGTACCTGCCGTTCTAAAAAAATAAAATTTTTGTAGTGTATGCAGTAAGGAAAACCTAAAAATGACAGGGATTGGGTTCAAAACTGTCCAACACAGTATTATAACCTGAAAGCATGGCGTAGCAAAGCATAGCAACTTTGGAGAAGAAATGTAGTAAAAAAACAAACAAAAAAAAAAACAACACATGAATAATGATGATTATAAAACTTAAATATTTGGTGAAGTTGCTTCGAAGAAATTATAGTCAAGAAATTACAGCTATGCCTAATATTGAAATGAAGAGCATTTTCACACTTCCAATGTGACAATAAATCATATAATTGGGACTAAACAGCTGTGTGGCCATAAGAAAACCACTTGTTAAAAGGGATCAGTGTCCTCCCGATACTAGTATCACAATTTTATAAATATACCAAGTCTATATATATATATATATTATAGACTTAAAAAAAAAGCTACATTTTTACTGACGAGTATGTACAGTATCTTAGTCAACTGCTACATTTGCTATTTTTAAACACACTTAGCAAATAATTCACTCCTACCACCACATGTGTTAATAGTTTGGTGTAAACCACATGTTGATTTATATATATATATATATATATATACATTATATATATATATATACATTTTAAAAAAGCCAATGTTTTACTCAAAACTTGACAATGGCCGTGGGTCAAGCAGTTGCAAGCATGCAGTGTTTCGAGACTAATTTACTCTCACTGTGCTTTGGGACTAGAATTAGCATGTGTAATTAGTAGGTTTTGAACAATGGGTGTCTCAGGTAAGAAGGGAAGCGCATGAAGCACTTTTCATGCACAGATCAGCAACGTTATGAGATAATAAATTGAAGTCAGCTGATGACCTAAATGTGCTGAATGACCTGGTTATCTTACCAATTATTATTTTCTTCATCTTTTCACAGCACAGGCTTATTCCAGGATTTAAATCATAGGTCAGATCGTTAAAGTGGTTGTGGGAGCATGAGGGATCATTTTGACACATCAATTGGCCATCACATTGAATTATCCAAAATACTAGCTAAAGACAGCTGAACAAAAAAAGTTTTTTGGCAAGGCAATGTATATGATGTGGACTGACAATCTCCCAGATGTTATCAGTTAAATCGAACCAGCGTGCAAATTATTCAGTGACCTTTTGCTAACTAGCTGTCATAAATTTTAAAGTCGCTTTTTATATGGTTAACAAAATCCTATTTAGAAAGTTCTTGTTTGAGCTATACTTACAGGAGCAAAAGCTGTGAAAAGTGTTACTACAAATACATAAGCTGTGAAAATACCAGCTATTTAACCTCTTTCCTGTAAACACTCATATAGTCAAAGACAGATATGGTATAACCCTCTAAATACTCTCTCTCTCTCTTTATGTTCTTCTCTCTCCATCTGTCACAAAGGTACTCATGCTATCAACCCTATTAAAGTGCTCTCTGGTATTTAGTTTATCGCTTCCTCTATCTAATCAGATAAAATCTTTCTCTCTATCTCTTTAGACATAGCGGAGGTGCCTCCTACCATAATCATTTAATTAACTTTATAACCTCTTAGCTGGTTGTCTCTATGCATGTTCTTTAAAAATGGACGTAGCCGTGCATCGAAGTTGGTGATCACCTGTGATAAGATGAATTCAATGTCAAAAGTGCCTTTTCTATGCTAGTACCGTATAAACTCATGTTCGGTTATAAAACAACCAGCTTTATTTAATAAAGTGAAGCAATACATTAAAGTACAAAGGTGAATGTACCCTACAAACAATTTATGTCAATTAAACATTAGGTGAGCTATTGTTCCAGGGTCAGATCCTTTAAATATAAATATTATATTATATAAATGTTATATTAAGATATTAATATTATTATAACATATATTTTTTATATTATTTTAATCATAATTTCTCTATCTGTATGTGTTTTAAATATTCTGTAATATTTGTGTGCCCAGTCTATATTTCTTTTTGTCTTCTTTAAATAATGTCTACAGAGTGACAACTTTCTTGATTATTGTAAGTACAGTGCCTGGTACGTAGCAGAACACAGGCACTCAAAACCTGTAACTTTTTACATTGCACCCTGAGGGTAGAGAATATTAGCTAACAAAATGCATGTGACAAAATCTAACTAATATGTCGCGTGATCCAGATGATAATTTTAAGAATAGACATTTTAGAAACAACCAATGCACCATATTTCATGTGAAGGAGAACAGACAATACCTTTATTTCCTTTATTCCAATTCTTTTGAGATTTTTTTTCAATACAGTTTAAAAAGTTAAACGTTTTTTTTTTTTTTTAAGACTAAAAAGACCTCTGTCCCCTAAACTCTTTGGCCTGAGAATAGTAATAGCAGGTTCTGGTGGCCGGTGGGTTCTCACTGTGGCTGGAACACAGAAGCACACTGGGGACAGAGCCACGGTTGGGGACGAGGCCAGGGTTTATGTTTGGCAAAGCCTGGGCTGTTTGTTTTCAGAGGGGATCATTAATTAGGGCCTCCAGCTGTCAGAGCTTCGTTAGCATGCTCCGCCCCACCCCTCAGAGAGGCCAAACAAGGAAATGAACACATTAAAGCCACTTTGCACGCACACAATGCAGCAATCCAGCTTCAAACACACACACACTCACACACACAAACCCCAGTGTTATTCACCCCATATTTACATGCCAGATGTTACACTGCCATTCTGTTTTTAAATGTCACACACACTTGTATGGAGATGACCACAAGATTTGTAGTCAGCTGTGGAAACATTTCCTTTTTTTTTCAGGACCTTGACCTTCAGGTGGTTATTTTGTTTTTTTGGCGAATAAGGTTGGGCAGATCATGCGGAATACAGCCCTTATTTAATGTTTGTCAGGAACCACACCCTTGACTCTAAATGCACTTCACTGAACTGTGTAACAACGCACGTCAGAAGTTTAACAACATTTTATTTACAATACACTTGTGTATTTACACTAAACTGTTCATTCATTTTCTGTCTCTGTGCTGCTTATCCTGTACAGAGTCATGGAAAGCCTAGAGCCTATACCAGGGCACTAGGAAGAGTACACTCTGGACTGGGTACCAGTCCATCACAGGGCATAAGCCACTCACATACTCACCCTAAACTGTAAAACAGCAATTACTCTAATCTACTGTCTTTGAACAGTAAGAGAAAACTGGAGTACAGAAGAACATGCAAACTGTGCGCACACAGACCAGAAAGCGGGAACGCTACACCGTAGTGCAGACACACACAAAACTGTTAATCTCTTACAGCTATTGGTTATGACACTAGATGTAAAACATGAAACTAAGGCTTGAAATAAGCTCTATGGCAAGTCACTAAGGCTAGCTATTAATAAAATTAACAAGTTATCTAGCCAAATCCTGAAAGATCTTTCTTTTTTTTAAGGTTTACTGTCTACCAACATTTCCCCCCGTCTTTTTCCATTCAACTCCATCGATCTTAACAACATACAATATTAGACTGTTACCTGATTTATACACGTCACCTTCCACAAATCGCCAAGTGTACAGTATGTATGGCTCTCATTTCATTTTTCCTCATCGTTTTCTTGTGTGCTGTTTGTTCCACCACTATTACACTGAATGCTGAACACCAACATTGTTTTTCAAATTTGGTCTGGCTTTGGTCTTGTTTTCCATGCTGTGAGAACAGATACACAGTAGACTCAACAGAAATCACAAATGTCCTACCCTTTTTAAAAGAAAAGCTGGAGAAAGAACATATTGGTAAGTATTTGTAGATCCTAGGTAATGGAAAATAGTTTATAGTGTGTATTTAATGGATATGTTAACACTTATGTAAAGAACTCTGCAGCATTAACATATGTGGGGTATACAGTATATACAATATACTTTACAAATCAGAAGTTTGCACGCAACATTTTTGATAGAGATTTTGTTACAGAGTATTTTAGTAGTAGATAATAAAAGGAGCTTTAACTTTTCATTATTTAATTTCCACAAAAAAGGAGAAAGCGCCAACACATTTTGGAAACGTATATTTTTTTGGTTCATGCATAATTGTACAGAACAGTAAAAAAAAAAGTTTAATATCATGCGTAGTTAAAGTTACCTAACAGGTGGAAATAGATATTCAAAGTATTTCTAATGATAATTTTGCTCCTCATCTAAAATACATTAGAAAGTCAGGTGTAGTTTTGTGTTCTCTGACTACTGATCAGTTAGCACCGTCCATCTTGCTATCCCTCTCTCTTTTTTAAGTAGACTGTCCTCTTGTCTTTCTGAGCAATTTGCTATGTTTTTTCATGCTCGACCTTGGCGGTTTGCAATCATTCCCCTTCCAAGGTTCCCCTCATCTCTCCAGGGCCGGAGCTCACGGCTTTGCTTTTCCTACACCATTAATTATCTAATGGAATCAATACACGGTTTGATTAGATCAAAATGACCCTGCCCCGCCCCTGACCAGCTACAGATATGATGAGGGTGAAGCAATGGACATCAGGTGAGACCAATCAGCAAGTCGAACCCCGGATCTTGTCTGTTTTTTCCCCCTCACAATGAATGAGCATCAACTTAGACAGTTCCTGCTCATTCATTCAGACAGTTGATAAAACAATTTTCAACTGTATATTTGTAGATGATATTTATGGATGTTATTTAAAACGTAAAAGAAAAGCAGTTTTTTTTTTTAACAAACAGTGTTTGTATTTATTGCAGTTGAGTCTTTTTAAGCTGGTGTTTGAAGGGAAAAGTTTATTTCTTAATGAATGAAAATTCTTACAGTTTTAATCTAGGAATTAGAGAATATTTAGTAGGTGAGGTTAGAAACTTAATTTTATTTACACAACATTATAATAAATTTAGTTAAAAACAAAGATACACAAATCACAAACAAAATGACCTGACAATTCAATGCAAGACAGATTCCATTGAGAGTTTGGTGTGGGTATGTTACTTAGCATTAATTCGGTACATTTGCTTTATTATTTACTTCACCTAATCCTCTTTCTGAAATTTACATTAATGAATGAAATATAAATTTTATTGTTTTTATTATTTTGATAGGTGACTTTATTCTTGTATACAGTCTGAAGACAGAAAAGGTGTAACTTGCACATCTATCTCTCTTCCCTTTCAGCCATCCATCCACCCATATATACCGAGAAATAAGAGACAGTTAGGTATAAGTGAATGTTTAGCTTCAGACACCTGTTTGCACTGGATGAAGTCTCTTTACTTTCATGCATTTCTCAGAGTGAAAACAAAACTTTTTTTTGTTTTATATTGAACAGAGGCTGATGTTTTGTGAGTAGGGAGCAGGAGGATCGTGTATATGAAGTATATAAAAATATCTGTTTGTAGGTGTCCCTGCAGAGTGGGTTATGAATGGCAGGAGATGTTATGTAAGGGCCACAGCGGGCTCCAGTGGACAGGCTGACCACAGATCAGGTCAACCGAGTGTGACACCAACAGCCTCTTCCTGACACACTGCTGACACTGTCTGTCACCAGACCTGTCCATCCCATTCTGTGCATGTGTGTGTTTGTGTGTGTATGTGTGTGTTGCACAGTAAACAGTCCTACTGCTCTCTCACCTAAAAACAAGTGTGTGTGTGGGTGGATGGGTGTGAAGGTTCCTGTCAACGTTAACACACCAACAAGTCCTGTGACTTTGTGTCTGTTTTACCTTTTCCTTTCCACTTCTGTACTCTCAATAATAATTCCAGTGAAGATTGCATGATCATCAGTGCAGGACATCTACACACATGATGTACCACTCCTTCAATGTATGGGACAGCATGCAGGAATTTACCAAGCAGAATATGGAAAAGACTTGTGAGGCTATATGGTCTAAATGGTATCAAGGTCTTGTAGAAAACAGCAGCATTTAATAGTGTGTGTTATAAATTAACACAAATATTTTGGAGATGAGTTTAGGATTAAATCTCAGAAGCATTCAGTAAAACAAAGAAAATATATATAAATATAAAGATAGAAGATATGAAGATAAATACTAAAACAAAAAATGAGTTAAGGACAAACAAAAAGAGAAAAAAGTGTGGGAATCTTCTGACACACACACACACATATGTACATCAGTGAACACTTTAATCTCAGATTAACTTTAGTTTTTTTTAAAGTCTTTATCGCACCGCTAAACTGTTCTCCATCCTGCCGCTTTACAAAACTTTTTCCGCCCAAGTTTTAGTCTTTATCTATCATTTATCGTTATAACTTTGATCTGGATGAAAACTAAAGTAGGTCTTATCTATTTCTTGGCCATCTTCATCATTTTAGAAATATATTTAATTAGAAACAGGATACATTTGGCAATAAAAACAGGAGGAAATTAAGATGAAATTAAAGATTGAGGAAAATGGTCATAAACTGGTCAAAGACAAAAACTATATATATTTATTCAATTTGGGTTGTTTTTAGATGTCAAACATTAGAGAAGACGATCCACCTTTGTGATATTTTTATGGGGTTGGAGGAAAACTGGAGAGCCTGGAGGAAACCAAGGCAGATGCTGTGAGAACATGTAACAACTCCATACAGGAAAAAACAACAACAGTGAAGATGATGATGATGATGATGATGATATCAATGATGATTGCTGTGGTT